>NW_017306372.1:390521-433823 GCF_000935625.1 Nanorana parkeri
TATTTATCAACCAAACACGAGCAACGTGTCACATTTTCACGCCGTTATGGCGCGTTTTTATGTATTTACGTACGTGCGCATCGTGTAGCATGCGCCATAGGCTACACGCCGCTCTAATAGCGGCATGCAAGTCTCTAAAAGCATATTTCCACTAATGCCATATATGGAAAAATCATGCACATGATGCATATACAATGCTATTCACAGTTTAGACAAAAATGGTTAGCTCATGTGTTTACATTCCTGCATTCATCAACGCAAGCAACACAACGTAGAGCTAATTTACACAACATCACCTTGCAATTCATGCAGGGCTTTGCACAACACACCTGCTGGGTGTGTACACACTACAAAGGTGTCTAGATTCCACCAATAGATCATGCTGGGAGGGAACACACTACAGAGGTGTATACTTGTTCGTGGCGTGTTTATAAGGTTAGTAAATCAACCCCATTGTATCTCTTTGGTGAAATGTATCATAAACATCGGGCTATCGAGCTGTCAAAACGAATAGCAGAGAGGTGACTCACTCTGCTACCTCTCTGCTATTTTCAGCTGTCAAATACGGGATTGCTATTTAGCGGTCCCGTATTTGCATGTAACGGCTTCATTCTTTCATTAGTGAAAGAAAAAAGCTTTTACAAAAGCTTAACTATTTCATTAATGAATGCCTCAAAACTGAGACATTCATTAATGACTGGTAACTGCTGAGAATCAGCGGTTACCGGCATTACAAAGCCTGATATAACTCGTCACGTACAGTGTACGTGGCCAGTCATATAGGCACTTCGTGACGGGACGTACAGTGTACGTCTCCCGTCACGAAGGGGTTAAATAAATAACACCAATTAAATTTTCCACCTCTGTTAATTCAGAGCACTTGTATCCAAACAGCTAATGTTGTCTGACACACTTGTCCCAATGAGGCCACAAGATACTTTAACCACTTGCTGACCAGTTGTTTTCACCCCCTTCCTAGCCAGGCCATTTTTCAGTATTAAGTGCTGCTGTACTTTGACTGACATTTATTCCGTCATGCCACGCTGTACTGAAATTAATTTTATACCATTTTTTGGGGACAGATTTTGGTGGTATTTATTCACCACTGGGGTTTTAATTTTTTACTATATTAAGGAAAAATTACTGGAAATTTGGGGAAAAAAAGTTTTTTAAAGTCAAACACTATTTTTTTTTAAAGTCCCCACCCATACATACACGCATGTAAACATGCATCGGGTCTGCATACATGCGAAAACGACGATTGCGCCCATTACACCGCACATGTTAAATATCGCCGCAAATATCGCAGTGAGAGCAATAATTCTAGGACCATCAATCACTGATAACACTAAAATGATGTGCAGCAAAAGCTTTTAAAGCGTCGCTTATGATCAATTTGGGTATGGTAGTTTTGTGCGATTTCGCAGGTCCGCGCAATGTTAAAGCTTGACATGAGATCAGAGATCTGCTTCATCAGCTTCTGAAGCTGGAGAGTGACACAAGAATGCGGAAGTGATGTAATATACATCACTTTCGCATTCTGACAGCGGAGAGGGGATCGTCTACCAATCTCCCTCTTATCCCCTGTCACAGAGCCATCCTGCTGGCACCAGACACAGCGGAAGGGGGGAGCCACGGAGGTGGAGGCGCACATACCGGCACCTCATACAAGCAATCCGCCGGCTCTATAGCCGGCAGATCGCTTGTATGTAAACAGGCATGTTTTTGTAGATTTTGGCACTTTCCCACGCGCGCCGTGGGCGTGGCTGAGCGGACCTTTAAAAACGCCCACTCAGATCCAGAGAGCTCCCAGCCGGCCGTTCCTTTACAACGGCCGGACGGAAGGCGGTTAAAGGTGTAATAACCATTGTCTCAATAAAGTATTCTGATCTTTACTACTCTGCCACTTACCTACCACCTACTCTACTACCTCTATTCATCTGGAAAAACAGATTTATAAAGAGTGCCTTGCCAGAAATCTTTGTAGTTACCAATGATTTATTACAACACTGTATTCATAATTACGATAACATGTACAAATATATCTGTGCACAATAAAGAGCAAAAAGACAATTGTGCACATTAGAATATATCATGTGCTAAAATTATGATACAGAATCTAATAGTGCAAACTACAGACGTAGACATATTTGACGAAAAACGAAGAACATTTTCTCTGACATGATTTGAAGCTGACCAAAGTAATTGGCATTAATCATTGTTTATTCCATATTCAATAAAAATCAGGTTCTTCTTTTAATTTTTTTTATGTAACAGTACATTTTAAATAATAAAAAAAATAGAAATGGCATGGTCAAAAATGATGAAACCCTTAGAGGGTTATTCACAAAGCTGCCGAAGGATCTAGCCGTAGCTTCGGCTGAATATTCGGGTAGCTTCGACCTCAGAACTGAACCGAAGGGCTGCTGCACGGGCTATTCACTATAGCCCGTACAACTCCCAAAGTTGGCCGATCGGCTCAGTCGAGCCGAAGGCATATGCTTCGGCTCGACTGAGTTTAACACACCCACACACAGCTGAAGCAGGGAGAACAGCAGACTGTTCTCTCCGCAATATGTAAACAAATAAATAAACACAGCGCGGGGTCCTCCTCCCAAACGTTATAAATGTAAGGAGGGACCCCCATTTAAAAATTTTAAAATGCCATGACCAATCCTAGCCTGTCTCACCCCCTGATATCGGCCCGATTTCCTGTTTATTTTTATTTTTTTTGCGGCTGCTGTCTAAATACAAAGAAAAAAAAGCATCAGATAACAGGGGAAGCATTAGCTCCCTGTTATCTGCTGATTCCAGCTACCAGCTAACCAGGGGATGCTGAAGTGTCATTACCAGGGACGTGTGGTCAGGGGAGGCAACCCATCCTTTACACTAGCTTGAGGACGGGTTGGGCTTTGTCCAGCAGGGGTGGAGCTTCTGGCAGCACAAGGCAGGGCTTTGGCCAGCAGGGGCGGGACTTCGGGCGTCAGGGCTGGGGAATGCCTCACCCCGAGCAAGAGGTACCGCACGTCACTGGTCATTACAATGAGAGCTTAGCGGAGCCAGCTTTGATAATGACAGCTGGTCCCGGCCAATAGAAAACAGTTGGACGGAGCTACCTGTTACTGCTAGCTCCGCCCAATCGTTTTCAATTTTTTTCTACTTTTTTAACTGGTTTTCTATTCTGCTCGGTACTACAGAGGTACCAAGCAGAATAGCCGAGCCGAATGCCGCACTCACTGCTGTTCGGCCCCTATGAAAATAGGCTCAACAGCAGTGAATAGCCTGCCGGAGGTTCGGCTCAGCCGATCCAGAGTTGGATGGGCTGAGTCAAACTCCTTCTGCACTTCGGGTCGGCCGAACATACTGAACAAGCCAATGCATTGCTGATTTCAGTTGGTGTATGGCTGAAATCAACCGCACAAGCCTGAAGTGAATAGCCGAACAGCGTTCGGCTCACTTCGGCAGCTTTGTGAATAACCCTCTTAGTCTAATATTTTGTTTCACAAGATTTAAAGGCAAACACTGCAAACAAGCAATTTTTGTTAGGTGTGTTCTTCTAGATTTTTAGGGCTGAGTCACCGGGGTTGTTTTACTGAAAGAAATAGGCTGTTTACATGGCAAGGGAATTTGCACTTTGCAGGGGAGATTTCCCTTAGCATAGTGAATGTTGTGAAATTTTACTATTCAAAGAATAGCCAATCATTTGCAAGGAAAATATAAAAAAACTGTATTTTTGCTTGCACACGATTGGACGATGGATCACCTTCACTAAACTAAGGGGAAACTTTCCTTGCAAAGTGGAAACTCCCTTGCAAAGTAAACAGTCTACTTTCCTTTTGTTAATCAACCCTATTGTTTTGACTCATTAACTTACATGTGTTAAATTTTAACCTGGTGCTAGTTTCTGTAAAAAGCTGTTGTTTTTTCTTAATGGAAGCTGTTAAGGGAAGCATGTAATACATGTAAACATGAGTCAGGAACTCCACCTCTTGGCTAAAAGAAAAACAAACTATTATTTTGCAATATTTAATATTTACCTGACATTAAAAACAAAAAAGATACATTTGATTTTTTTTAAAGATATTCTCATAATAAAGACAGAAAATGCCTACAAAACCACTATATGTTTCCTGTATTGTCATTTGGGTGACCGGGGAAAACTACCTCTACTAACTCATGCTACTCAAGCAATCTGGGGAGCTCAGCCAGTAGTCAGCCTACCGCCAGGCATGTAGTAGGTACAAATGGAAGAATAGCTTTGGCAGCAGGTGTTTGGTTGTGGCATGGGTGTTAAGTTGTGGCACGTCAGTGAAGTGATATTGCTTGGAGGTAGGCCTCTCTTACTTCCTGGATTAGGGTTGGGCATTTTAAATGGTTTAGTTAATAGTCTCTATTCTCTTTGCTTGCTTTTGCTTGTGTTACTTTTTCAACACAGAGCATTAGTGAGAAGTAGGATTACTGAAACTTCCAATGTATATACAGTCATGTGAAAAAATGTGTACACTCCATGGAAATAATAGATTTTTTTTACATATTTAGGCAAACATATTTTCACTCAAACAGTGCATACAGATAAAGGTGATATAAAAAAGCACAAGGAAAATTTGCCTTTTCATGAATTTACTCAACAAATGTATCAATAGATGTATGGTGTTCTGTGAAATCCTTTGGACTCAGAAGCGGGTATTGCTCCTTTACCATAACTGCCCACCAGTCTCTGAAATGTTTTGGATGAAGTGTCTGAATGTTGGCCATTCCTTCATGCAAAATTCCTTTGATTGCTAGATTTTTGTTGGTTTCCTTGCATGTGCTGCCTGTTTTTTCTCAGAACATTTTAATGGAATATAAATCAGGGCTTTGACTAGGCCAGCCCATAACCCTCTATTTCTTCTTCTTGGTGGATTTGACAGTGTGCTTTGGATCATTATTGTGTTCAGAAATCAATTTCTGGTTCATATTCAACTTTTGGGCAAATGGCCTCACATTTTAATCAAGGATACTTTTATATGATGCAGAATCCTAGGTGACTTGATGACTGCAAGCTTCCTAGACTCCATCTGTTACTGTGGTACAGTAGACAGTAACTCTTTGCTTGATTAATCAATCCACAGCACATTTTTCCTGGTCTTTGCCGATGTGTTCAAACTGTAGTTTTGCTCAAATGTGCTTTTCCTTGCACACCTCCCATGGTGGTTAAATTGTTGCAGTCTGTTTTCTGATTGTAGATGAAAACTGTTGCAAGAGTTACCTGTGGATCCTGTAATTAAATTGTTCAGTCTTGGAGAATTCTTTTAGCATTAAATTGTAATTCCTGGGCTGAATTTGCTGGACTGACCACTCCTGGACAAATCAACAGGTAATTAAAATCAACAGTTGATTGAGGGCCTTAAAGAGCTTCTTTGATCCTGGCATGAGGATACCACACTTGTCAACACTAAAGAGTACATCAGACTTTATATATATCTGAGGTTTATATAAGCCATGTTCCACGTGCATACTCCCTAGGGAGATTTGCAATCATTGGCAACTAAACTTGAACACCTGATTCTAATGTATAGTGGTCAGTGCAGGGTACTTACTTTTTCCACATGATAAATCTGCATTTTTTTGTAAATTTACATAATGATAATTATGATAATGAGTCATTTGTTTGAGCATGCTTTTATCTGTAGGCACTGTTTAAAAATGTTTCCCTGTTGAAATATGTTGAAAAAGTAATCACTTTCCATATGTTGTACTTAGTTTTCACATGAATGTACACAATATATATTTGTTTTTCAAGGGATCATTTCAAAAAAAGGAAATGCAGTAGCAAGATTAAAATTATAGCAGCTACATTTACTAAGCACCATCTAAAAAGTTGCATTTCAAGATGAACTGCTCTGGAAAATAAAATGTATGATTCGTGTATTGATGTTATTTTAATGTAATTGTGTATATTCCTTAGCCGTTTCTGTGTCTTAAAATATAATTACTGTGTTCTTGATCAAAATGGTGCACTCTTCATTTCCATTTAGCGATCTGTGCTCAGATGCATCGGGAGATGAAAACGCAGCTCACTCTCCCACGAGAGTGCTAGTTATCATTACTCTTACAATACTGCTCAGGCTGCGTTCATTTCATGGTAATGTGCTGTTTATCACCAGCTTTTGTGACATGCTAAAAGGTCCTGCCACACAGCCAGAGACTTATGGGATGTAAACTCAGAGGTCTCAGCAGTGGTTTCCCTGCTTCACATTACAGTTTTCATCTTCTCTATTCTTTTGTGCTAAAGCCCACCTCAGGCACTTTCCTTCTAGGGGAATCCAAAGGGAGCAGCTGTTGTGAAAGATTTCATTTCCTCCCATGGTTGTTCATTTCTGCGGCTTTCACTGCCTCCTGCCCTCCCACCGACATGTCTTTATGCAGATGAACTTTTTTACTGGGACTCACTCATACATCTTATTCATAATAAGAAAGCATATGTTAAAAAGAGCAACCCAATGAGTCGTGAGATTCCAGCTGTGTGGCTGAGAATTCTGCTATATCATTATTTAAAGATTTCCATTTTTAATTTTACCTATACACTGCTGCCGGCCACTGAAAGCATATTGTACTTGGCTATGTATTTCAGGGAAAAACAGCATGGCTAAACTTTAGTTCAAAGGCAAAAGTTTACTTGTGCTTAGGAATATTAGAGTTAGGAGAATAAACCAGAAAAACAAACAGTATTCTCAGTGTGCCATGCCTTTATTTGGCAGAGATGCCACTAATTCAACCTTTGTGTGGTAATTGTCTTTGTTGGGATTAATAACTGAATGATACCAGCTCATTATTGACAGAGGAACTTGTTGCACACAAAGATTTTCCAACAATTTTACAATAGATGGGGAATTGTTCCTTTCCACATGTGTTTCATAAAAGCATCAGCTGAATTGGGTAAAGTGGTCCTAGCTCTGCTACAATTGGAACAATAATGAGCACATTTCTAATCACTTTCCCACAAGCCTCCCCTTCAGGCACATATGTACTCATTGCAGTAAAAAATGTCTGTCTCTGCCCCAGAGCCTTGCAGCCATAGCAGGTTAAAGTACACATATTTGTGGTAAGCTCAACTACCTATATACATTGACAGATTTCCATGGATCACCTAATCGGTGTGTCCATGATAGCTTGGGCTCACATGAACTGGGTTGAATGACACTGTATGTCATTCAGCTGGCAGAGGACTGGCAGCGCTGGCTGGATTGTTGAGTCTGTAGAGGACAGTACTGGATACAAAGTGTTTACTGCAAAAGGCAGTGTGCTGCTACATGCAGTCTGTTTTAATATTGTTTACCATACGTTTGGAGTCTTGGCATATCCCACCATTTTATCCCTACTGTTTTGTGTAAATTGGTTTAACCTTCTAGAAGACACTCCCAGCCCCTCCTTGCTCAATTTTTGTTCACTTTCTTCCTCACTATGTTAAGCGGTTCTATACATGGTGTTACAAGGCTTCACTTCTATGAATCATATCCTTTGTATTGTCAAGCCCGAATAAACTACACAGAATTCTTCGCTGAGTCTTCTTGGTGATTTGGACACTGCCTGCGGATACCACCACCTCAGTAAGTTGCTATACTGCCCATACAGACAAGTCTCAGCAGATATGTTGAAATGCATAAATAGGAGGTTGAGACAGAACAAGCATACTTTTACTAGGCACATTGGACATTTTATTTGTATTTGTTGTCTAAAGTTGAGGTTCTGCTTTAAGCAGTATACTCATTTTAGGCACTGTGAGTCTTGTACTGTTGGTTTAAGCATTATGTCTCTGGTTTGGGCATTTAGGGCTTTTGGCACTGAAAACTAATACAAAGTTATGTATTACTCACTATCCATAAGCAAAAAACTGTCCTTACACTAAAGCACCTCCCACCCTCCTTTGATTCCCCTAACTCCTGTACTATAAACTAAACTCCTCAACCTTTCCTAAAACTTAACCCCTAATCTGTCTACTTAAAGTGTATGTATTGGAAAAACTGAAAATATATTCAGTTCATCTTTGCAAAACATGTATATTACTGTATTAGTAGTCCTGATACAATTGCTGTCCCAGGGTGACAATGCTGCTCCTCCATGGATACAGTGCTATGAATGAGCGTTGTCACCGTAGTTTAGGAAGTGTATTACTGCGGGATTACCAGGTTAAAATACAGGAAAAAGGCCTCAACAAAGTAAATATATACAGCCACCACATCTACGTATTGGTAAGTTGTAATATATTACATTTTTGCTCCTGGGTTTAGATACTCTTTAAAGTATATCTAAACCAATGTTGGATAGAGTAAAGAAGGGTTAGAATCTCTGTCAGGTTTGGATTTCTGGGGAGATTGCCTGCAAACTCCCTCTAGCTGATCTTTTTCCTGTTACTGAGTTTGTATGCCTTATTGCACACTGTGTCTGTAGTGTAGTAGCAGCAGATGGAACCATAGTGTGCACCGCTGTGACCCTGGTAATTTTGCCTGTGCTTAGTATGGGGCATTCTCACAAGTAAGTGTGAAAAAACTCAGTATTGGCACTGGTGCATCCCAACTTACTAATATAATGTATTGCTGGGACTTGTAGTCCTGCATAGCTGGTGGTATTCTGCATTGCTGTGTAATGATTATACAGCAATGCAGAATACCACCAAAGTGAAGAGGGTCCGTCCTCTCCCTGTCCCAGCTGAAGAATGTGCTGCCTGGCGGTGCCTGCTGTGTCGGTAGTGGCCCCGCCAGGCAGACAAGTGACAGACAGAGGCGCCTCTCTATCCCCGCACAGCCGCTCGTACATGCATAGCGGCGGGGGATGGAGCGGCGCTATCTGGAGGGGGGGACAGCATGAGGAAGATTTCAGGCCCTCTGCTTCCTCTCTGGGCCCCCCTAACAGGCGGAACGCCAGGGCCTGGTCGCAATTGCAAACGCTGCGACCCTGGTAGTTCTGCCAGTGCTTTCAACCCCACCGTCTGCCCCACTTTGTACATTTATTGTGCGTAGTGTACCATTACCTAACTCCATGTTTAAACTCCTGAGTACTGATCAGAATTACTTTAGAATATCTACCTTCCAAAAAGTACCATTTTGGGGGTTTTGGTATTGTTCCATTATTGCTTTATATTTTACATGTTTTATGACATAAAGTAAGGCAAACTGTTTTGTTTGTTTTTTTTTTCATTTTTTTTTCACATCTTTTTTTCTTTATTTAGTAAAAATAAAGCTCTAGCTTTGTAAAAAAAATATATACAATTATTTTGTGTTCATTGTTGAATGAGTCATTGTCAGTAATTGTCAAAGTATCACAGCACGGAAAACTGAACAGAAATTAGCCAGCATGTAATTAGACAGTAAAGGTGTAGCACTACACTGACAGGTTTATCTATTGGCTCTTTCTGTCTGCCAGGAAGCTCACAGTGTACCTGGATGTTAATTGATTAAATTACTGTTGGGATGTGGATCTCTGTATTAAAGGGGTTGTGGATTGTCTTGGGTTGTCTTAAATGACATTTTAATAGCATATTTTTATGTACTTAGTAATTATTTATTGTTTTCTATTGTATCTGTTTTGAGTTTTGCAAAATTTCTTTGTTTGCATAGGAAAAGTAATGTAATTAGATGGGCTGGTCATTTTGCAAATTGCAGGTGAGGTGCAGCTGAAATATGTAAGTGGATATCCTTTTATGTGTTAAATTTTGAAGGATCTGGAGGATCCAGATGTGTGCTGGCATTTTTGGGTGTCATTGTAAACTCACTGTGAGAGTGGTCCACCTTATACAGTGATCCCAGACTAGTCAGTGGGAGTGAGCAATGTCAGTTTTCCTTTTACTTTTACTTTGCAGGTTCCACCAGACTCAGATCCTAGAGTTCCTATACCATCCTTCCTTTTCAGTAATCACATTTTTTAAGTAAAGGCAATTAACAATTCTGGAATGTTGTGGGGTTGAGCTTTATACAGTTGTTGGGGAGAGGCCATGAAAGTCCAGGAGAGGGATGTTTTCGTTCTTGCACCAATGATACCTAGATTTGACTAACATTCTGGAGAGAAAGTTGTTGAATAGCCTTTCATTCCTTTATTATTTCTTTCCTTTGATGTTGTTGTTATTGTTTTCCATTATTTCTATTCTTGCTGTCTTCAAAAGTTCAAATGAGAGTAGTTATTCCCTTAAAACTATTGTCTTACTCTAAACAGGAGTCAATTTCATAAACAAGATCAAGGGCTTTCTAATGTGGTGTATGAGGAAAGGATTACCTAGAATCAGAAAAGTTACATAATACATATTAGCATAACGTTTATAAACGGGTGATCACTGCCCACAATTCAGTAACACCCAGCATGATTCTGTAAGACTCTTTGCCTGCACAGCAACTTGTAAATTGTTAGTTAGATGCCATTAATTTCAATAGATTATAGTTGTTATTTTCAAGTAAATTATAAAAACTTAATGAGTTAATTTCAGACACTACTAAACTTTCATTAAGTTACTTGTTGCCACCCTGTGCAAGTCTGGCTTTACACAAGCCACACTGTCCAATTGTGCATGCATAAAGTAAGAAATGTTACAGGAGCTTCAGAGCAATATTCCAAGTCCAAATAAGCTTTAATTAGTTCATATTGTGGTCAAGTAAAACAGCCAAAGCTAAAAAGCTTTAGCATGCCACCTTCATCACTGGAATTGATAGTCCAATTGACATACTTCATATATTGTGCCTTCAGTTCTTGTTCAAGAAGCATAGGGCTCTTTTAAAAAAAACACTGAAGACATCATATCTGAAGTGTGTCAGTCAGACCATCAATTCCAGTTATCTCACAAAATGAGTCCTCATATTCCAAGCTCAGGCAATATCCAAGCCCTGTTAAGGGGGAAAAAGGCGGGGGGGCAAAATGCACTGGATGTTTTACGTGACTACAGTAATAACTAATTAAACCTAATTTGGACTTACTAACTGTTGGGCTGGAACTTTTGTTGAATTTCTTTCTTTCTGGTCTTTAGCTATGGATTTTCTAGTTAGGGACACCCTGTTTGAGAATAGCTTCACCCAGAGCTTGTGAGTTCCACATAATGATATGGTTTTCCTTAATTTTGTGCTAATGTAGGATCCAGTACCTACTGCAGACACTTTCTCAGCTGTACATGGCTTGTTTGTATGGAGGATATGCACCAAGTACTGCTGGGCATTATGTTTACACGGATTACGTACAAAATAAAAATATGTATGTATCCTATTAATGCCTGAAGGCATATATTCTTACATAATCATTCATTATATGTTTCCCTATTAGAAATGTATAATGGCAGCATTGTCGGCTCAAACAAGTTAGGAGTTAACTAGATTTCTGTACTTGCAGCATTTTTAGAGGGATGAAACATGAGCAAAAGTTAATGCATTGCACAGAGATGTACTAAATATGTTGGGGGTTTTGGCCCAGGTATACACTCTTCTCTTTTGAGTGTACATCTAAAATCGGAAATGTGTTCCTGTGAGTTGCAATGCACAGAAATGCGTGCTGATGCAAATAATTCCAGAGTAAAGAGCTGACACCTAAATACAAATTGTTCAAGTCAGGCATGGATAACTGTGTTCTTCATTAGTTCATAAGTAATCTACTAATGAAAGTTACTTGGCTCACACAAACACGTTAGCCTGCATTCACACCTAGGCGTCTGGATTTTGGCGTGTTTCTCCACGTGTTTTCACCTAGCTTTTTGCACATTTTTATGAGCGTTAGACGCGCATACATGAAGACGCACATTTTCCAATACATTGCAGTCAATGGGAAAACGCATGTAAAAACGCACACAGAAATGTGCAAAGCACTTGTCTGGCATGTTTTCAGGGTTTTTTTCATTGAAGTTTATGGGGTTAAACACACTGCAAAACGCCTCAAAGAAGCTCAGGAACTTTTTTCCAGCAGCAGTAGTTTTGCAGCTTGCGACAAAATGCTCAGGTGTTTACAAGGGCCGTTGAAATAAATGGGAATTCATGTGCTGAGTGTTTTGTTGTGCGTGTTTGTGTGCAACAAAACGCCTAGGTGTGAATGGGGGCTAACTGCCAGAACTTGTGTAAGTTGCAGGCACATTGATCAACAAGACTTTGAACACACCTTGAGGCCTGGGTTTCTCTCTTGGCAGCACCTGTTTTAGTGTCACTTAGGTTTGGGCTTAAAAGAAGTTATTAGTGGGGGTGGTTAATGTTTGAGTTACAGGGAGCTGCTACTGTGCGGGTTAGTTTTCGGGTTAGGTCACAGGGATACATAATGTGACGGGCATTGTTCCCCACATCATGGGCTATGCAATAAAAACTACCAGCATCTGGCTCCAAGTGCAGAAAGCTAATTTATAATATTCTACACAAAAAATTAGCTGAATTAAAGTGACATTAAAAGCTAAAGTCCCTATTTGATCCGGTCTGCACCTGCTCTGTTCCGGATCTGCTCCGCGCTTGGTGTGAACAAGGCCTAAATGATGCCTCTTAATCCGATATTCTTCTTTCCTGTAGTTTTTAGCTGTCCCTCCAGCGCTGGTGCGGGTCTCCGATCCAGCGCTGACTCCTCTCTCCTCCTCATCGCTCATGTCCCACGGAGTCTGTGCTGGTGCACGCTGCTCCATATACTTACCTTGTGTCTCTCCTCGTCTCCCTGCCGAACATCTGAACTGCGCATGCGCCCGCTGCAAGATCCTTTGCAGCCGCCCGAGAAATTTTCAGATGTTCAGACGGGAGCGAGCAGCGGAGACACAGGTAAGTATTAACCCTTTCAAAAAGTTTTCTGTTTTTTTTAATAATCGTTTTCCATATATACTGCTTGCTAGCACTAGATATATGTGAAAACAAATGAGGGTTTAATAACCCTTTAACCCATAGCAACCAATCTGAAACAGACTTCTGAAGCACTGACTACAAACCCATGACAGTTATTCTAGGCTACAACACATGATTGCTATTTATACACTTTCTTATTAAACAGTTAAATAATTTGTTTTAGTGCTAGTGCAATGCAGACACAAAAAAACCTTCCAGTGTTAATACTTCGTTACACATAATTGATTAAAAAAACAATATTCAATTTCTCATTTGCTCAATGGGATTCAATCTGTAATGGAACCTGCAGAGCTACTTACTGCTTGCATGCCATTACAGTTAACAAATGCACCTTACCTTACAGTTAGATCTAAGCAACATGTTGCTCAATACTGTCTTGCTGTGAAATCCATCATTAGATTATAACTAATTATTGGGAAAAATTTCAATCATTAGGATTTTGTGGCAAGAAAAAAAAAAACATAATAAGCAATTAAGTTAGAAATAAAATCACAATTTCAAAGTGCAGTTATTAAAAAATCTTGCATGAAGTTATTAACACATTTGCCAGCAATTATACATACAAACAAAATCAAAAGATTTAAGATTCTTATAAAAAACTAATTGGACATTTAATTACAGTAATATCTTCACATTTTCTTAACACAGCTATTTTTATAGATGTTTCACTGTTTATGCCTAAAAAACACATTATTCTTAATAAGCAGCTGTGATATTAATGGTCTCTCCCTTCTTAACATACATTATGCATGCGCGCACATATAATATCAGACATAAAATGATACTTATATGTGTTGTTTTTAATTATTGCTCAGTTTATTGTGTACCATGGCAGGCACTTCAGTCCTATAGTCTGCACTCACAATGATCAGTGCAAAAGGTGCACATTCCTACAAAATGAAAACAGTATATTGATTACCATATCATTGGAGAGAACACTGTAAACTGGTTATAGCTTTTTGGTGAACATTGTATGCAAAACCCTATGATCTCAAGATAGAAAGTTGTCAGCAAGACTTACTAGTATTGCACAGACCTTTCTATGAATTCTGAAATGTGTAAAATTCACAATTCAGTAAATACATTACTAAACAATACATACTAAATGTATTGAAATATTACCTGCAAATGAATATTCATGAATTAACTTATGTTATTATCATTATTATTATTCAGGATTTATATAGTGCCAACAGTTTGCTCAGTGCTTTCCAAAATAAAGGGAGACAATACAGTTACAATACAATTCAAGACAAGAGGGCTAGGAGGGCCCTGCTCCTGAGAGCTACAAACATTAGTGTTTGCAAAAGTGTCACTTTTATTTCTTAGAGGTTGCTTTAAGTGTATAGTTTGCATCCCAGTCACATTGTTACTGTTTTGCTTGTGGGTTACTGCATTTCACCCAAAAGCAGAAAATACATTTCAAAGCAAGAACATGCAACTGAGAGCTTCTAAAATTGCAGGAGCAACACAGATAGTTAAAAAAAAAAGGTTTGGCACATCAGGAAACTCATCTAAACAACAGCCCATGTATACGAGCCACCTAGTAAAGTGCTAGGTAATAAACTTCACTTCTTAATAATAAGTGACAATTTTGTCAGTTGCTTAGTAATTAAATGAAATATGTTGCACTAGCTCAATGAATGATGACAGAGTTTTTACCATGACATAAATAAAACTGTCACCGAAAGTCTCATTTACTAGAATTTCCTACAGCAATTACTACACTTCAGTAAACACAGCCGTTTCCTAGGTGTGTACAATTCCAGTTCTGCCATATGCATCTATACTTACCCAGTACAAATGTCCATGTATGTTTCTTCATCCCACTTTGCTCACTCTAGTTTTCCATGTGTCTTTGCCATCCTTGTACTTTCCTGTTCTTCTGTGTCATAGTTTGGCCCTTAAAATCTTCCTCCTATAGAGGAAGAAGAGTATGAAAAGCTCAGTTCTCCTGTCACAGCCAGTCTCAGCTCCGTCCTTTGCTTGTCTCCGCTCAGCTTCCTGCTCCACACTGGCTTGTTTTGTCAATAACCATTTATTTGTTGATGGAAAAGTAGGAACCATTACATCTGACCTCCCTGTTTCATCAATTATGGATAGATTATTGGATGTGAACATCTGCAGAAGCTCGCTGCTGAACTCACCTCCTGGCTGGGATTAGATAAAGTATTAAACTGTTGTTTATTGTCAGGCCAAAACTCTACTGGGAAGTCAGGGAATTCCAGCTTGCGGAAAGCCCTATCAGCAGGCACCTAACATTGTTTAGTATTGCTACTGTTTCCCTCTAGATCTTGGCCATCTATTATTTATACTTATTACTAGTTGTTATGACATAGTTGATAAAAGCTCTTGGCAGGAATCACATTTCCCGTCTTTGTCACATCTGTCAGAAAGAAAGACGGTAAACATAGATTTTCTTGAGCCTCTCTGTTTTTTGGGAAGTACAGAAGCACTCTACCTCCACAGAAAGATTTCAGCTCTCAGTAAATATGTGTCCCTCTAAATACTACTTAATATAAGCCATCTGCTGTGCACCTTGAGTTGGTTGTAGGGAGGATGGTTTGATAAATTGCTCTAGACAGATTTATGTTTTCTATGCGAGAGATGGTCAGAAAGCAAATAAATAATACATTGAGCTTCTCAGTATTAGTTTTTCTGTGATTTCCCATGTATATTCGGTGTAATTTTCTGGAAATTGCATACCGAAACATAGATTTCTACTTCCTTAGGATTATTATATTTGTTACACTCATATGAAACACTTTGTATTTGCTACATGTCTGAACTGATATTAAAAGCATGTATATATTTTTGTATTCATAAATGTAAGTTGATGAAACTCAGTGAGAACAATTTAAACTGTTATAGTGCAGAAATTGATTTTTTATGACCAGTAGGTATTTTATGTTATTCTGGTATGTGTCTGGTAAATATGTATTTGTTTTGGTAAAGCCACACTTCTTTTAGAGTTACACCTATCAAAAGGTATGGAAGTCATTTCATAAGAAGGTGACATATCCATGTTAACACACTATTACAAAAAAAATAATACAGAGACCTAAAAGTATTTTCAGAACAATACATTTGTTAGAACTATAAATGTAGGTGTGCAGTAATAATATAAGAATGCTTGATTCAATGCAAATGTGTTATTCCTTCTTCTACAAATAATGGAAACCTTTTACCTAGAGCATACTTCCCAATAGATTTCTAAGCCATGTAACTTGTTCTCTAAGGTGATATTACCAAATGCTTATCACTTATGTACTGGGTAATGTCACTGCATCTATGTCTAAATGGGCTTTGCTTGTTTGTGGTAAAATTGACATACCTAATTTTATTGTGTGCAGTATTCTTTTTACGATAATATCCTTAGCCATTGTTTATTAGCAATTTGTTTTCAAACATTCAATTTTGCTCCAGTTTTTACAATTACCCCAAAAGATACCTGCAGCTATTTAAAAGTTCACCTGAACTTTTTAAAAAGTTCACCTGAGGGAGATCTGTGAATGTTTGTACATTTCTAGACACCTTTGTGACTCATCCTGATGCTTAGTTGGCTGAGCCTGTCTGTGAAAGTTTATTGACTGGGTTTAAGGCTCTTCCCTTTCTCCTACATAGGTGGCAAACATGCAAGTTTTCCAGATGTGAATCTATGTAAAAGATCTTTCGTCTAACATATTAAATGCTATTGCACTTTAAAGAACTTTAGCAGTGTTCTCTCAGTTTCCCTACAAAATCTCCATTTATTATCCTTTACTATCCCCAATGAACTTTTACCTCCCAATCACACTCCTCCTCTATCTTCCCAATAGCAGGGGGGACATTTGTGACACAGCAAGCTGGAGAGACTTTAGGTACCTGTATCTTCTCATTATCAATGTTACTAGTCCAATACCACATACCTATCTGTTATCTGTCCCATTCTGCCCCTTAATGCCTTTGCTTTACCATTTATTTTTATACACATCCTAGTCAGGTACAATAAATACACACTAGGTACACAATCCCTTTTTACACAATTAAACATACAAATACTTGCCCCAGGACCAACAAGCACTAGCACACATCTCCTTAGCCAGAAGACTGCACCCCTCTTTCCAGACTGACTGCCCACAGCCCACAGCATGTGCCCACACCCTGCACCCCCAAGGTTTCATTTTTTGTTTCCATCTGGTAAAACCAACCAGACAACTACTAGCTATTCGACACCCGACTTCTTGGACTGACAGGTATATTGCACTTCCGGCATACTGGCCCCCTGCATGTCCATTCTGACCAAGACATTCCTATAACACCAGTAGAATAAAGACCCACACACCTTTCTAACACGCAATTGCCCTTTCCTTCTATAATCTACATTTCTACAATTTAACATGTGCATTTTTCTGTAGATGCTGTAAAAATTGCAGTCTGCATGTTACTTTTTTTTAATTAAAGTATGTGAATTCCTCTTTGTTGCAGTTTCTAAGCAGAAAAAAAAAACAAAAAATGAAAGGGAAATGAAAACTATGTTCATATGATTTAATTGACTAAAATGTTATGACAGAATAAAATAATATATTACTGAAATATGTAACATGGATTATGTTGTCACTGTACTGATACATTCTGTCTTTTTGGAATGTATGCAGCTGATTGATGTAGCTTTTGGGCACATAATACTAATATCATATTTTAAACATATTTTATGAATCAGCTGCAAAAGTACTGCGTTGAAGGTTTTATGCTTCTCATTGAGTACAGTAATATTAATGATAATAAGTGTGGTTTCATGTGGAATAGGTCATGCCATAATAACCTCATTAGCTGCTTTGAGGAATTAAGCTGAAATTTTGATCAAGGTAGAGCAGAAGATATGACCTACTTAGTCTATGCATAAGCTTTGATGCACTGGAGTACAGCAGATAGAGCGCCAGTTTAAGTGTAGGCAGCAAAGTGCGGTCATTAATAATATGATTATATTATTCAGATCGTTCTCGTATCATAAGTGAATTAGCATACACTTCAGCATTAAAATGCAGTGTAAAAAAACTAGAAATAGCCACTAGCAGAACATTTTGTATTGTTGTGGTGAACTAGAGTAGGCCTTTATGTGGTATAATACCTTATGTGTGCATCTCATGGGAACCCTTCAATTCCAGAGATAATTACATTTTATTGTTCATGGGTTATGCGAATAAAATGGCCAGTGGCAAAGAAAATGAAGCTATTGAGTCTTCTAGTAATGGCCATACTACTAGGGACTGGCAAAAAGAAAAAAACAGTCAGTGAATCAAAGCTACACTGTTAGAAAAATTGGTTGTCACTAACTTTAAGGATCTGATACTTTTTATGTATTAAATTTTTTCTATAAAACATTTTTGAAATATTTCTACTACTGGTACTCTTAGACATGAGATGGATATCATCCAGTGTCTAGGATTTTTTTTTATATAATATTTATTTTACTGTTTTTCAAATAGTTACAGTCACAAAGGAACAGTCAAGGAGCAAAGGTGGGTCAAACATTGACCCCGACATCAAAAATAAAAATTTACAGAAATACAATCACATACATAACCACGTTATAACACAATAAGCGGGTATTCAGTCCGGCTACATCATGTCATATAGGCTCGACCTCAAGGAAAGTAGGTGGTGTCTCCGACACCACAATGAGTATAAGCTTATCGTGCACCAACCTGTCTCCGAGTATCAAAGACAGTACTAACTCATATCCATTGCTAGTGGGTAGCTCACGAAGTGAAACCATCAAAGAAGGCCAAGACCTGGGGGATGACCTATCAGCCCATTACCTGGGTAACCTCATGAGAGCACCCGTCAAGGCGGGTTAGATACATAGTGCAACCATGCTGCCCATTTAGAGTAGAAGCAGTCAGGTTTGTTTCCGCTCTTCGCCACCCATTCCTCTGCCTCCTGGATTAGTGTGACCCGCGCCACCCATTCAGACTGCCCCGGTACCCGAGTCTGCTTCCAGTATCTGGGGAGGAGTCTCCTTGCCGCATCCAAAAGATGGGACAGGACACCCCTCCTATAGGAGCCAATGGACGTGGAAGGGAGGTGGAACAGCATATGAATGGGATCGTCTGGTATGTCAACCGTTGTGATAAGTTTAATTTGTGTGCAAATATCTTGCCAGAAGCCCCGTACAATAGGGCATTCCCACCATATATGTAGGAGGCCACCTGTTTGCCCACAGCCCCTCCAACAGTGCGAGGGTGTCCCCAGGTATATGGTGCTCAGGTAGAGCGGAGTGCGATACCACCGGGACAGCAGTTTATAATTGGTTTCGTGCATCTTGGAGTCTACAGAGGATTTGTGTGTAAAGCGGTATATCAAGTGCCATTGATCATCTGAGAGATTCCGTCCCAGCTCCCTTTCCCAGTCCCCAATGAACCTCGGTCTATCACTTGTGATTGTGGACAGAAGCAGGCCATAAAAGAATGATACCAGTCGATCCGGGGATGTAGATCCCGCACATAGGGACTCAAAGGGTGTGAGGGAGGACATGGGCCACATGCCCTTGGCAGTAGTTCTAAAGAAATGGGCAAGTTGTCTATACCTCCAATCTGCCAAGGGGAAGTCACCATATTTGGTTTTGATCTCCTCCAGGGACATCAGAGAACTCCGGCTGAGGAGTTTGTGGCAGCGGAAGTCTCCTTGCAGGTCCCAGCGACGGAAGAAATATCTTCCCTCGGAGGGAACCATTGATAGCCCCCCAGTGGAGATAGTGGGGACAGCGGGGGTGAGAGGAGACCTCCTGCATTCAGTTTGTCCCACAGCCGGTGGGTCTGATGAGTCAGGGGGGACGTGTGGTCAGAGAGACCACAACTAGCACTAGGCACCCAGGGGGCATGAGCTAAATCACGACCTGCCATGCATTTTTCCATCTGTACCCAGAGCTTAGTGGAAGCGTCAAAATGCCAGTTCACAATCCTCTGGAGAGAGATAGCCTTATAGTAGAGGTTAATGTCAGGTAGGCCTAATGGCGGTTCTGCCAGCCAATAGAAGAAAAAAACATTTTCGACATAGAAATGCATTGCTAGATTCCTATTGGCTATTTCAATTTGCAATAGCCAATAGCAAACGGCTCCGTGTCAGAGCCGAAGCATATGCCTTCGGCTTGACTGAGCCCCCCGGCAGACTTCGGGAGCTGGGGCAAGAGTTAGCCAAAGTATCAGCCGAAGCTACGGCTAGATCCTTCGGCTGCTTCGTGAATGGACCCCTATGTCACTATGTTGCCTTGAAGAAGGGACCCTGCATGGCCCCGAAACAGATGCTTGTGACATGTTTCTTCAATAAATAAGCACAATAATTGAATGCTTTCAACTGAGTGCTGGTGAACTTCATCTTTATGATTAAAGAAAGTGATCTTTCCTTTCATAAGGGTTTTTTTAACTACCTCCGGGCCGGCCGTAGTAAAAAAACGGCCGGCCAGGAGCTGTCTCGATCTGAGCGGGCGTCTCTAGACGAATATCCTTAACTGCAGTAAATATTCTTATTGTTACCCTTGAAGATCTTGTGGCCATTTCTATTTGTTGATGTCTGCTAGTGTTTTGCTGACATCTGTTGCACCCATTACCCTATACTTCAATATGCAATCTATGGCTTTAAAGTTGGGTTATTTACATATAGTAGATAATCTTTTATATGCACACTATTGCATATAGAACATTTAGGTAAATATCTGATTTCAGGCTAATTTCTGACAGAATGGCGCTTAATTAAAGTGACATTAAAGTCAAAAAAATGTTTCCCTCCCCCTAAGTTAATGCCAGCAATTACCTTAAATTATCTTTCTTAATCCGATCTTCTTTCCTGTCATTTTCATCTGTCCCTCCAGCGCTGCAGCGGGTCTCCGATCCAGCGCTGACTCCTATGAGCTTGCTGACACATCCTGTCCCGCGGTGTCTGCATGCGGGTGCACGCATCCATAGACTTACCTTGTGTCTCTCCTCGCTTCCCGGCCGAAAATGTAAACTGCGCATGCGCACGCCCCACCCGAGAATTTTCACATTTTCAGAAGGGGGCGCGCGAGGACGACACAGGTAAGTTTAAACCGCTTTTAAAGAAGTTTTGTTTTTGTTTTTTTACACTTTTTGCATATATCTACTGCTTGCTAGCAGTAGATTTATGCAAAAACACTGGAGGCTTTAATTATACTTTAACCAAGTGAAAATAGCATGAATATGTTCCCTTTTGTTTGTATGGGCTATTGTGCAGATTTCTCAAAATAAATGACAATATCTCATCTGCCTATCCTTGTAACAATTTCATAGTGAAAGGTAACATAGTAAAATTCATGCTGCTTACAGTCTGAAGTACTCATCTTAGAATATATGAGCTGTCTTTTAAAAATGTAAATAGGGAAATGCCAGACCTTATGTTGCTATCACAGAGCAAGCAAAATATGTATCACTTGGTAGAGGTGCTGCGAAGGAACCACTTGGCTGCCTTTGGCAGAATCTCCTTTTATGGCCATCATGCCACGTATCTTTGGGTCGGTGAAAAGAGGGGCAGTGAGGGCAGTGGCTGTCTCAGCAAGGCAGGCAGCTGCCATAGGCAGCACCTAAACCATATGATCTTAGATTATTATCTTGGGGCAAGGGTGGATGCAGACACCTTTAGAACCGAGGACCTCCTGGACTTTTGGATTCCCAGGTTGGACTACTGGCCAGAGATTGTCCAGTATGCAGTCGAGCTGCTGGCCTGCCCTTCGGCCAGTGTGCTTTCAGTGTAGCAGTCTTGTGACAGGGGAACTAATCTCCCTGTCCCCTGACAGTTGACTGGCTTATTTTAAAACCCCATGCGGCTGATTCTAAAGAATACATTTTCTTCTTTAAATCTGCCTCAGAAACATTACATTACCCTTACAGCATTACCATCTACTGCCACTGCTGATGGCCTTCCACCATTACCATCTCCTGCTACCATTACTAGCTTCTTCTACTACCACTGGCCTGTCAGCATTACCATCTCATGCTACCTCTACTATCCTATTCTGGTGCTACTGCACTGTCAATGTGTTGCACATAATGTTTCTGCAGCTGGTCTGTACAATATTAAAAATGTCTCCGAAATAATACACTTTAAATTGTATTTCACGATAAACCTGCTTTGTCTCTCCCTCTTATATTGTGACCTAGTAAAATCCCTTACACAATGTATTGCAAGTCTGCAATATTCCTGGCGGCTGCCTCTGACATAATAAACTCTCATTTTGATTTCATGACAAAACCCGCTTTTTCTGTCTGCCTTGTCTCTCCCACTTATATTGTGGGCCAGTAAAACCGCTCACATGATGTACAGCAAGTCTGCAATATTCCTGGCTGTTGTACCTCACAAAATACACTCTAATTTTAATCTCACGATAAAACCTGCCTCATTTTTGCCGTTACATTATAGCCAAGTAAAGCTGCTTATATAATATGCAGTGGATCTATGCAATATTTCTGGCTGCTGTCTACAAAAAAAATGCACTCTCATTTTTATCTCTTGCCAAACACTGCCTCATCTCAGCATTTAGAACTGTTGTGTCTGCTACGTCCGCTGCACAATTCTGGCCTATTACTGCTAGTTGAAGAAACAAGTTTTGCAGCAAAAATTACCTAAAAATATATATTTTCAAGTTGAACTGAATCGGAATGGTGTGCAGATGCTGAATGTTAGCCAAGATAAAAATGTATGTTACACCACATGCAGCTTAAAGTCATCTCCTAAGCAAGTAATTTGAAGGATTGGTGCTTTTTGCCATGTCACCCTCAAAATTACATTAAACAGTGCGATTTTCCCAACTGAACAGTATTTCTTAAACTGTCTTTTGCATTGATACATGTCACCCATGGCAGTTCTCAGCTCCCTATACCCTTTCTTTCTTTGATAATTCCTTGCCATTTGTCTTGAAAATGGCCAGTATTGATTTTCAAGATCCCCCCCCCCCCCCCCCCCATCAACTTCGAGGGAGTGTGGATTAAAGTTCGCAATTTCTGGAATTTATAATGAGTTTGATGAAACCCTAGCGCATTCTGTTATCATATCACTACTAGAGAAAATCAAGTTCAATGGCCAGCTGTAATAGGAGTCGGCCACCAGATTACCTTATTTTCACTTTCCCTTTTTGTGATGCAGATTTATTAAAAGGCAGCAGTTATTAAAAGGCTGCACCATCCAATACTATTTTTTATTATGGTTGGACAAGTGCAAGATTTTGGGACAATAGTTATATAAGGTTAAATGCAAGGTACAGGTGTGGGGGATTCATCTTACAGTTAGTTTAGAGGTTAAGTGTTATGGTATGTTACGTGTTAAGGGATAATTTTTAGACTTCCAATAAAAGTGAGATAACAGTTTAAATGAGGATCTAAACTGCGGACGCTATGCCCTGTGCAGTCAGAGGGCAAAGTACTTGTCCTAGTATTGCCTGTGTCTCCCTGCAACTGATCTCTTCCCCAGGACTTACTGATCATGCCTATGTCTCTTTAAGGAGACAGCCATCTTGATATAGGCAGGACTTTTCTTCCACATGTCAGAGCTGACCCCCTAATGACATTTGGTCTAATGAGGAATAATTAAGCTGCAACACCACCTAGGCAAACTCAGATGGCACAGATCTACAGAATGAAGAGAGATGCTTGAACGGCAGCTTTTTCTCAGTCCAAAACATGAGACTTGCAGTGACAGCCACACTAACTTCTCACACTGCAAACATACAGCTATGAGAATAAAGGCCTTGATAAAGGAAGTGCAATTTTATAGGAGGAATTCAAGACAAAATACTGCAGGGATTTGCTTAGGTACAATTAATATTTCTAGATATTCTCTATACTATAGTGAATCGTCACATTTTGAGTTCCAGTTCACTTTAATGGTTAATTTTATGAGATAGGATAAAAGAAAAGTGTTAATGTTAAACATAGTGTCACTTTGCTCATTCAAAGATCT
Source organism: Nanorana parkeri (assembly GCF_000935625.1). Taxonomy (NCBI): domain Eukaryota; kingdom Metazoa; phylum Chordata; class Amphibia; order Anura; family Dicroglossidae; genus Nanorana; species Nanorana parkeri. Next base: position 414,287 of record NW_017306372.1, read on the forward strand.
CCCCTGACCCACTCAAACTAGCCTTGCCAGCACTCCCTTGTTACTCCAATATCCTTTACAGCTGGCAACAATATATTTAACATCTTGGTATGGGAAAGTACTGTATGTGAATTCCTCCCCTGAAACAGTGTCTGGGTCTTGCAGCCAATCATGTGGCCCAGGCAGGATCAGTAAGGAAGTGCTAGCAAAGTGTTTGGTGGGCTTTTATAATGACAATGTGCATGTTACATTATGAACATTAATTTTCTGTCTTATGCTGTGGAGTATTGATACATGAGTACGTGTACATCAGGGCTACTTAAAGTTCACCTGTACCCAGACTATGGACATTAAAGTATAGACATATTCTCAACAAGCACATTAAGAGCTTTAAAACAAGCCATCACCTGCCTCTCTAGCTGCATGTACTGCAAAGTAATTAATTCTCAGATCACAACTAAAATGTCAGTCAATCTCTAACAGCTTACAAGCATCTGGTGTTTATTTACATTGGAGATCTGGCATGTTGCCAAGATTATGCTTACCATAGAAATAGCTGTGACTCAAGTGCATTTTTGATCACTTTTAAGTTGACTTTCTCCACAATCCCCATAGCTACAGGGATAATTGCTTTTAAGTGCTTTTATTGTTCAGTCTTGTTTAGTATATGTAAATACGTCAGTGTGCATAGTCTGGGCAAAGGTTCACTTTGAAGGAAAGCTACACTTTAAAAAAAAATATGAATATAGCATATACAATTGCTGCATAATACATTTTGTAATTTAATGTAATTTAATTTCCATTGCAATCTCCAGCCATTGTAATTTATTAAAACTGTCAGAAAATACAATGCATTATGGCAACCTAGAGGCATTCTGCACACCGCTAGTGTATGGGATGCCCCAAGAAATGTAATTTTTCGGCATCTGTGATTGGCTTTCTGTTTTTTGGGTGATGGACGCCGGCAGAGAGAGGAGGGGACATTCACCCAGCGGGATAAGGTATGCCGCTGGGTCCCCTCCTCTCTCCTGCATCTGTTGGGCTCTCGGTCCATGACCGAGTGCCCGACTTTTCAGAGGGGATGACACCAAAATGACTGTCAATCATTTTGGTGTCACCCCTCTAATGGTGTCACCCGGGTGCCGGCCGACACCACTGCTGTGTACATAGATAACCCACAGGGGATTGTGTTACATTTAAGAAAGTGAAGTTACTTTTCAGTGGTTAAGGAGTACTTGTTCTCAATACAATACATAACAATTAAGTATCACATATACAACAGAGCTCATTAATTTTATATAATAGTAATACTAATAATAATACATATTTTTTGGTCTTTACAACATAATACATTTTTTTAGAAAACATTTATATATAATTTGGGCTAAGGTTAAATGTGCACAAGCCAAGGATACTTTAGATAAGGTGATCCATGACAGGGGTTATTTTGCAAACACTGACTTTTGACTGATGTAGAGTAAAAGCAAATCTTTTAGAGGCACCTAACAGTAGCAAATAAAATGACATAAAATTATGCTTTATTATGGGTGTGAAGTCAGTATCTTAGGTTCTGCTATATCCCATTCAGGAATTATATTTTAATAGTTACATTTAAAGTAAATTACAGGCAATACAACATACATTTCATCATATATTTTCGGCAGAAAATGCATTGAAAGATAGTATATGATTTCATACAGTCACAGACATATTCAGTGTCAATATCATATCTACAATCGCAGTCACCTACCTCTGTCTCCGACGTCTCCCTGAGCTTCAGAGGCTCAGCAGGCTCCCCAGTCCATTTCAGCAGCACATGTCAGAAGTCATTAGCTCGGGATCGCTTTGACTAATGTTCCAGTTGATTGTATGAATCCTACTCTAGAGCCGTAAATGAGGCAGAAGCACTCTTACTGCTCACACACTGCGGAATGGCTGAGTGCATTTAGATTGCCAGAAATCAAAGAAATGTATTTCCAATAAAATCTGATCTGTTCTTTTTCCCAGAGTCAGGCAGGTAGAGGAAATTAATTTGCTAATTTATACTTGTAGTTGACACTAGTGTACATTTAATGCACTGCGTTTACGAAACTACCATCAATTTGTTTTAATACTAAGTTTAGTGCTTGCCACATAAACAATTCAGTAAGTAAGCAATACAATGCAAATGGACTAATTAGCAAGCACATAAAGACTTCTCAAACGTTTAAACTTGTATTGATTTTACAGTATTGATTCTGATAATATCATCATGGTCTTTATTATTACTATTTACAGTTCTGGTATGGGTTCTATTAAATGCTATTGTCAAATTTAAGAATTTCTGTATTTATATAATATATAATGCAATTTAACCATGCCTCCTGTCCTTTATGCAAGGAAAGAGAAGGCCCCTTCCTTACAAACATGTGACAGTCATTGATGTCCTTACCTTTCTGTTAAAGAAAACCTGTACTCGTAAAATGGTGCCTGGCTGTCTCTGGTACTTTAAGACACTGACCTGGAGAACACATGTAAAAAAGTGATATTAAATCATCAGAGCTCCTAAACTATACTTGTTCTAAATCAATGGGATTAATCCACTAAAGGATTAAGTTCCCTTAGCAAAGTGAATATTCACTGAACTTACTACATAGGGTGAAGCTGTGTTTACTTATATCAATCTGTTTATTAAATTTCTCTTGTACATGATTGGATATATTTAAAGTAAACACAACTTCACCTTAATACGCTAAGTAAGCATTCACTTTACTAAGTAAATAGTCCCTAAACCCCTAAACCTTTAATATTACTTAAGCCATTGGATCAGCAGGACAGCCAGGGAACTGTGATGAGGATGGGCTTGATGTAAACCCAGTTTGCCTGAGTTTGCCCAAGCACGCTCAAAAATCCGACCTCTGCAACTGCTGCCACAGACTGGGTTGGGTGGAGACAAAACAGGTCTGGGGAAAAAGATCAAGAGAACCACTCATCAGGGTTGGCTTTTAAAAGTATCACTGGCTTTAAACATCCCCATGGGCACTGTTCAATCCATCATTAAAAAATAGAAGAATATGGTCCAACTGCAACTCTACCTAGAGAAGGCCATCCACCAAAACATCTATTCGTGTCGGCTATTCACTCACTGCTGTTCGGCATCTATAAGAATAGACCGCACAGCAGTGAGTAGCCTGCCAGAGGTTCGGCTTAGCCGATCCAGATGTTGGATCGGCTGAGTCGAACTCCTTCTGCACTTCGGGTCGGCTGAACATGCTGAGCATGTTCAGCCAACCCGAAGCCAGCCGATGTACAGCTGATTTCAGCCGATACACGGCTGAAATCAGCCGTACCATCCTGAAGTGAATAGCCGAACAGCGGTCGGCTCACTTTGCTTTTGAACTATGGGCCGACCTTTTTTGCCCATAGTTCTTTTCAGGGTCACGGTAGGACATATACTAATGTCCTTTGGTGACCCAAAACTCAGCATATAGCAGGCTATTGCCCGTTATATGCTGAGAACCCAGGGCTGCACCGCAGCCATGACGGATCCCGACAATACTGTTGAGATGCACCCTGCTGGCTGTTAGCTGTGCCCGCCACCTCCCCCGTCCGTTACTCCAGTCAGCACTGGAGGATTGGAGAGGGGAGGGGGGGAACCCTGTCAGGAGCGCTGACTGGAAGTCACCGCTCTCTGCAAGAAGAGGACCGGGAGGTCAGTGATCAGCGGTATATGTTTGCTGACTTTCCGATCAATACAGCTTTAGTGTCACATGTCGGCTTGAATGATGGGGATGAGTGTTTTACACTCACCCCATAATTCTCCTTTAACATAAAATGCTTTGTGTGCTGGAAAGCCAATATTGCTCATCACCTTTAGAACCCCAAGCCCCATGGTGGAGACAGTAAATGTAGTAAGGGTTAGATGATTTGATCAAAGGACTAGATGATTTGATCAAATACAGGATAATTCTTGAGAAAAGACTATTTCAGTTTGAAAGAGACTAATGACTAGGTTAGAGGTTCACAGCAGGACAATGACCAAATATATAGCCAAATTTGTGCAACTGTCTGTGTTCCATTGGGTGGGTAGATTTCCCTTAATAGCTTATCCTGGAAATGCAACAGGAAGTGACAGTAAATCTCTACAAAGTCAAGGGAATTACTCTCTTAGACAGTTTTTTTCTGGAACTGGTATCCCCACTGAACAATTTCACCCCTGTTCTGGTGATAACTCTGTTGGTTTTTGCATTACTTTCTATTTCACTGACGATAGTCACCAGGGCAAATAGAGAGAGTGGATACACAAACCTAATCCTTTCTGTATCTATCTAAAAACATTGGCTATACATACACTTTCATTGTCAGGAAACAAATGGCCATGTAGTGCACTTAATACATTATACCATATGACCTGCAGTATTTTTTATTTATTTATTTTCAGACAGAAACATGCAAATTGCACAACAGGAAACACAGCAGAGAATTAATGCCCATTAAAATATGTCAGTTCACAGAAGAGAGAGCGTTTTCACAATGCAACCTTAACATTTAGGAAGATGTAAAAATGTCAGAATGAAATTGAAACGGTCATAAATGCAATGTGATTGACTACTTATATATTATAACTTATACTTTTACACCTATACTCTAATGCAGGTAGTAAAGTAGCTTCTTCTGGCACCGGGATCTCCGCACTGTAGCAAAGAATTAAGTTTGTGTGGGGTAATTTAGTTAAGGGAATACTTTATTGCTTGTTAACGTTCATTAAGCTGCAGGCTTTTGGTTTTTTTAATGCATTATCCCAAATACAAGACAAAGATTCAAGAATAGAGTTGTGTATGGTGCAGGAATGCCAAAAACGTTGGGTATGTGCATATGTGTATGTTATCATTGCTTTCTCAATCATCTTATCAAGCATTCTGAGCAGACATATAATGGTTAAATGTTTACTATTACAATGATGTAATTTCAGTGCAAAATTAAGTATAGTATTTATATTATCATAATATGTTTTTTTCTTGGGTCCGCAGTTTCTAAATACATCTATGGAAATCTCCAAAGAGCTTGGAGATAATGTTGGTCTAGGAAAAGCATATGAAGCAATGGCAAAGGCTCTGGAAAGGTGAGTTAGCACTCCAATGTCTTGCTGTCACTGTCAATTCATTCAACTGTGAAAGACTTCAATTGCTAGAGATCTGTCACTTCCCATTTACTGGCTCTTTACATCCTAAGCACTGCCCTTCTCGAATGACCCTTTCAATCTAAATTATTTGAAACAAATACAGTTTAAAAGGGCAGCATGAGACACCATCAAAGCTTTTCTTATCTTGTGCTCTTACTGTGCTGCTATACACTTGTATTGAGACACTAAAACACTGATATGGAGAGATCATATGTATTTACACACACACTAGCTATCTATATATATATAAATATGTATATATATATATATATATATACATACACAGTATACACTGTATACACATATGTATATATACACTGTACGGTATATACAGATGTATATATACACACACCTTTGTGTGTGTGTGCGTGTGTGTGTGTGTGTGCGTGTGTGTGCGTGTAGTGCATGTATAAATATAACAGAGAAATTAAATACAGTTATAACCCGCTGTAAAGGAATACAATAAAAGGGGAGCCAGCCTGTAATGTATCCTCATACACTGGGCTCTGCAAAATGCATTCTCCTAGACATCCTTGGTGTAACATGGGAGTTAACCACAGGGTGCTTTACAGGTTCAGGGCCATACTGCACCTGTGTTGGAAGCCTGTTCCTGAAGACTTCCTAGGGAGTATGCCCACTGGAGGGGCAAAGACCACGGGGATGAGTCTTGTCCCATTATCCCTGCCTACACCCTTTATCTGTGGGTTACCACAGGGGCTTTGCCCTTTCATTGCAGACCTAGCATGGGCTTTTACTAGGGATCCTTTTAGAGGTTAACAGATTTAGTTGCATGCTGGTGGTGGGAGAGGGGCACTGCCTTCTTTTCCTTAGATATTGGTATGCTAGGATCACTGCCTGTGCACCACACTGAGCCTGCACACACTCCTTAAAAGGGGGCACACTATGTGTGTGCTCACCAATTTACTGAGCACAGGCTGACCTCCCAGCACCTCCCACCTCCTCCCTACGTGCTGCACCACCACTAAAATCTATGGACTTCTTTTGGACTCCCTGCTGCCTCCAGTAACAAGGTCACAGATGGCATTAACCCTTCCTGCTTCCTAAAGTGGCTATCAGTACCCCATAGGGAATCCCTCACTTACATACAGCAGTATGGTGGATTAGAAGCACAAGGGAGTGTCTGGCAGGTCTTGCCAGAATAGGATCCATTAATGATCCTGGGGCAGCTTGGTTTCTAAAGGCCCTAGCACAGATAGCCATGATAACGTGTCTGTATTTTCCTTGTCTGAGTCTCAGCACTCTTCAAAGTTATCCTTCACACCTTCTGGGCTTGTTTCCTTCTCTGTATTATCCAGGGAGAAAAAACTTTGGTACAATGTCTGAATTTTTGGTAAAAGCTTTAGTCATGTCAGCTGAATCAAAACCCAGGGGATGCAAATGGACGGCCATAACTTCTCCTCCAGAGTGAATTTCTGACTTCCCAATACCTGTAGCTGCCCTTGCAGAGGACATCCCTGTAGATAAAGACCATGTGGATAACAGACTAGCAGACCTTTCTAAGGCTTTATTTGCCCTTTCAGGCCCTACTCTGCAACCTGCAACTGCAACCATGACCAGAGCTTTGCTGTCTGGCCCAAATAAATTCCTCAGGATCTAGCGTCTATTAACCCCTTCATGACTGAGCTAGTTTTCAGGTTCTGTTCATAAATGACTGACACATTTTTGACATTTTTGCTGTGTGATTCTTCCACAGCAGTAATATACTTTCTTACTAAATGTACCCACACATATTATATATTGTTTTTTAGAGGACAGATAGGGCTATATAATTATATCACATATGTGTACCTAACCCCTCACTTAGTTTGAATAAAATAAAAAAATGAGGAAAAAAACTAGAAGAAAACACTTTTTTCACAAGTTTTGATTATTATTTTTTTTTTTAGAATTTTTTTATATTAATTATAGTATAAAAAATATATTTATATATAATTTATATTTTCCTAATTTTGTTTTACACTTCATTTTAATTTTTTTACACTTTGTAAAAAAAATAAAAATAAAATAAAAAAACTTTTTTTTTTCTTGTCAGTTTATATCAAGCAATCACTATGACAGCTTGATAAATTAACTTTTTTATTTTATTTTTGGCTATTAGGCTGATCCAAACTTAGGAACAGCTAATAATAACCTTAGAGACTGATCCTGACTTTAGTCAGATTCAGATCTCACTAAAAGCTCTTTGATCGTGCCTAGACGAAATGATACATTTCACTCAAAAGAGATACATTGTATTCTTTCAGTGAAATGTATCTAAACATCGGGCTCTCGAACTGTCAAAACAAATAGCAGAGAGGTGAGGTGAGTCACTGCTGCCTCTCTGCTATTTTGAGCTGTCAAATACGGGATCGCAAATTGCGGTCCTCTATTTGCATGTAACGGCTTCATTCTTTCATTAATGAAAGGAAGAAGCTTTTACAAAAAGCTTAATTATTTCATTAATTAATGCCTCAATACTGAGACATTAATGAATGACTGTTAAATGCTGAGAATCAGCAAATACCGGCATTACAAAGCCTGATATAACTCGTCACGTACAGTGTACGTGGCCAGTCATATAGGCACAAAGTGACAAGACGTACACTGTACGTCTCCCGTCACGAAGGGGTTAAGACTGATCCCTCGGTTCTCCAACACCTGGGGCTCGTGCCTGTGGCCCTTTTCTACTGTGTGGATAGCATAACGGAGATCATTGCGGATATTGCCTGATATCCAGAATGAGTTTCCTTTACGTAAACTTGTAGAGGACCTTATGACTAAAATGTTGATTTGCGGAACAGCAGTCAAAGAAACGCTGTCTGCCCGTGTCTTTTGAGGAAATGCGATTTTGGCAAATTCCTGGACAACTTCATTAAGGATGGCACTTGGGGGGAAACGCACTCCAGCAAAAGTAGGCAAAATCTGAATCGGAAAAATCCTATACCTCAGAAACTAGGAAAAGCTTATTTGGTTTCTTGCAGGCCTCAAAACCCAAGGCAAAGTGGGAGTCAGTTCCGCCATAATCTCTGGACTCCAAAAACCTTCAAATAACTAAGCAAATTCTCCTCAAAATGAGGGGATGCCTCCACAAGCCAGAATAGGGAGATGCCTTTTGGCCTTTCTGGCCACGTAGTCCTAGGACATTTGAGATGTCTGGGTCGAGTTCACAGCAAAGTCAATAAGGTAATTTGCACTATTTTGGATCTGAAGGCTTTTACCACCTTCCTTCAAGTTCAAAAATTCCACATGGAATCTGCCAGATTAATAATTGCATCCTTATATCTGGGGGGTTTTCTGGCTTCTGTGCTTCATGTGTCTTCCCAACACATGAACACTTTCTGCGTTTTGCAGTGGGTACTCAGCATTACCCTGTCCAGCCTTGAGTAGGGAAATTCTTCCTTTCTCTACCCTGGAAGATTCTAACGATGGATGCAAGCCTGTCGGGCTGGAGGGGAGTCCTGGACTCTCTCAGTACAGGGGGCTTGGTCGCCAAAGGAAGCTCATCTTTAGATCAGCATTCTGGAACTCAGTGTGGGTCAGCTGTCCCTTCAGCGCTGGACCTCTTGACTGCAAGGTCAGCAATCAGGATTCAATTAAACAACGCCATGGCTTACACCAACCACTAGGGAGGTCTTGCAGCAAGTTTGCCTCCAGGGCCAGGCATCCTGTGACTTCCACAGTGGATGCCTTAATGACTCAGTTTAACCTGATCTATACATTTTTCACTCTTAAACTCCTTTCTCGTCTTCATTTCAGGATAAAATTCCCTTTGACTGTCTGTGCACTAAACCTGCCTAGATGAACATGGTACTTGGGCATTGCCAGACTCCTGGCAGACTCTTCGTAGGCCCTTCCAGTTTGTCAGAAAATCTACCATTGCACCTGGAAGGCATATTTCTCTACCTGGAATTCCCATCCTAGGAAGTTAATTGTGGGAAAAATCCTGTCTGTTCTCCAATCTGGTTTGGATCAAAATTTGTCCTTACCAACCATCAAGGATCAAATCTAGGCCCTAAAGTTTATTTTTCTTGCATCTCAATTAAAACCTTTTGTACAGAATGTCGCTCACATTGTTTCTCCTGTACACTCTCCAGTGGTTCTGTGGATCTTAACATGGTTCTGTTAGTTCTCCGGAAACCGTTCTTTGAGCCGATCAGCGATATCCCCTGTCTACTATCATGCATACGTTTGCCTTCCGTGTTGCCATCACCTTAGCAAGTTGAGTCTTGGAGTTGGCAAGTATATACCAGTAAAGAACATTTTCTTGTGCTTCACAGAAGCAAGTTTGTATTGAGGTCCAAGACCATCTGCTCCATGACATCTCAAAGAAATTTTCTCTCCACTGTCTGGTTTTGGTGCGCAATGTTCAAATCTGTCTCTCAGCTACAGGTTCAATTAAACAAACTGACTCTCTTTATTGTCATTCCTGAAAGTCCCCGTAGGGGACAACCTGCTTTGTGATCCACTATCTTCAGGTGGATTAGACAGCTCATCTGTCACACCTACAGTCTTAAAGACCAGGTTCAACCTTTCCGTATCAAGCACACTCCACTAAGTCAGTTGGTGTTTCATGGGCTGCTCAGCATTCAGATTTGACTGACTAGACTGTCACCTGCTCTTCTGTTTACACATTTGTTACGTTTTACCACGTGGATGTTCACACCTCATCTGAAAGGATGTAAGGTGCTTCAAGTGGTTCTGTGAACTCTATTGAGCCCCTACCTACGGTTCACGTGGGCCTGTAAGAGGTTTGTTTTCTGTGTTGCCCACCCCTCGGTTACTCTGCTTTTGGACATCCCAAGGCTCCTGAATTGCTATCATGTTTCCTGTAATGTACAATTAAGAAAACAGGACTTTTGACTTACTATAAAATCATTTTTTGAGCATATTATGGGACACTGGAGGCAGACAAGCTTTTCAAAGAATGGGGATTGGAAAAATGATTACTTATCTCTCCAAGTAGAGGAAGCACCTCTTACCCAGCTCTCGTATTAGCAACCACTATGCATTTTTAGAAGAGCCAGCACTGCAAATCACCAGCAGTGATGTGCAACACTCAATCAATTTGGTTAGGTTTTCAGAACCTTGTAGCAGGTAAAAAGAGGAAACCAGCATTTATCAGAAGCAATACAAAAATTACGCATACCATTGAAGATCCAGCATGCAAGCATAAGTGTAAACATGTGAATCTCTGAAGAAACCTAACAGCCATTAACAGGTCTCACTATGCACCATTTTCAGTTGTGTAACCTGCAACCAGCATGTCTTGCAGTACCTCTGATTGCTAAAATCTTTAGATATCAGCTCCAAGTCCCCCTAAAATTGGGACATGGGGGAACTACTTTTTACAACTGTTAGGTAAGTTTATGTAAGGGTTCACACTCCTACCCTTCCTCCCTTATGCCTGCTTGTTACATTAAAGCAAATTCCAATAGTGCACATTCACCATGGTAATGCCAGCCAGAAGTAGTAATTACAGCATTTTAAGGGCTTAAAGCGATTCTCTCATGAGAAAAGTATGGACGCTACTACAGAGAGACACAGCCTGTCAAGTAGAATTTTCATAAGAAGAATTAGGTGTCAGGTAAAGGTTTGGTTTTGGAGGGTTAAATAAATGGTTATGTTTTATGGTTACTTTTAGGTTTTAGTGGTTGGTTTCCAGAATTGGTTTAAGCATTACGAACAGAGCAATGTTACAGGTTAATGGCTATGTTTTTGAGTTAGGTTAGTGTTAAGATGCACCGTTGTACTTTTTATTGCTTTGACAGGAGCTTTCTGATTGACATTATTACAAACCTTATATGACATGGATTTCATCATTTATATATTGCCACTGAATTATAATTCATAATATAGAAAAAAGACAACATAATATGATACTACTAATAATAATAATAATAATATTAATTACATTAAATAAAATCATTTCAGAGCTATAACGACCTGACCCCTGCAGGTGTAAAGGACCTAACAAGTAAACCCATTTTGTTACACATTGAGATATGTCACATAATACATTGGAGACTGGCAACGTTTTTGATTAAATCAATAACGAAAAATTGAATTGCAATTAGATCTATGTTATGAGGCAGAGCAAAATAATTACTTTTTATGAGGGTTGGACCACACACAACAAATACTGCTATTATTTAAAGTGGGATATAATGGTTTGGGGTCCAGTTTATTTTTGCTTTTTATTTTGTTCTGTCTATGTCTTTTGTATACCTTATGTATCCAATCTTTGTTTTATGAATACATATTTAAAATGTAACAAAGGATTTCCCAAGCCCTTTGGGTTAGCTAAAGTGAAAACACAGCAGAAGTATCTCCCTTTCATACACAGTTATCTCTCATTGAATCTTTGTACTGAGATGACTTGTATGTTATGGCTCTTTGCAAACTAGGGATAAGTTCTTTTAAAAACTGTATTTTTTTTACTCCTGACCATGATAAAGAAACATGGGATATACGTGCATACAGTATTCCCTTTAAAATATTTGCTGGGTGCACACTGTGTGGTCTGTAAGATTAAGCACAATGTTTAGGGATTATTTTCGAGCACTGGTTTTATTATAAATAGGCCTTTATTTTAGGGAAATATGCACTTTTTTTAAATAAATGTGATCATTTATTTTATTTCACATTTAAACTAATAATAAAATATTTATGTTGTTAGTACCTGATAGTTTCTCAGTATTCAATAAAGCTGTTGTACACATGTTTTAAATAGTATACTCATAGATATGTCAGTGTTTCCATAAATCTGCACAGACATCCGGCTGCTTATTGTTCTAACAATCTAAACATATGTTTTTGTTTTAATGTTAATTGTTTGTTAGTTATGTAAAATGTGTAAAATTTGGATTATTGTGTGAAAATTAATAAATATATTTATAACAAAAAAAAACAATTTACTTCTAATTACACAGATTGCTGAATTCTTAATAAAATTGGATTAGGTGCAGGTAAAACATAATTTTATGCTTTCCTAACAGTTTTTAAAAGTGCACCAAAAATCCTCTCTTGCAACTATTAATTAAAACATGTTAGATTGACAGCACTGTGCAGTGCATCACCCCCCACTGATTTCTGTTAGAGAAGCTTGTGGGGGATAATATAAAGGCAGATACTATACACATAAGTAAATCTTATCCCCCTATTACTAGCATTAATATAACATTACATTCTAAGATACAATTATCAATTATATGTTTTCCGAAATTAGATATAAAACGTTATACATAAAGTCCAACTTCCACTTCCCCATAAATAAGTAAATTAGACTTGTTGCAGTCTCCATCCTATGGTCCATGGGCTGCATATATTACTCCATTTGTCTGCAATGTGTAGCTGTCATATATTTGAAATGGCTTGGTATTATTACAGTTCTACAAGATTTTAAGTATTTGTCAAAATGTATGTCATTATCATATTACAATGTGCTACTTTTTGTATAATTAGTAGTTGCAGATGTCCATGCTAATCTATAAGAATGTTTTAAAAGTGTTAGTAAAACCTTGGTGAAGTCAGGAGACATTAAATGCATTCGTCAGAGTTACTTATCTGATTCTCAGTTTGCTAGACGATTTATTTGATAATAGGTACTGCACTATTGGCAGTCCTTTTGATTCATCTTCTATGTCTAGGTGGGGATTTAATACTCCTGCTAACCAACAATGCTTTTTTGGAGCAGGTTATAGTTTAGTTTTGGGGTAAATAATATGTTATAGTTAGGCCTAGGGTCAGGATGTAGGGGCTAAGGCTACATTCACACTAAATGCAATTACATGCATTTATATGCGTTTAAATTGGTTTCCTAAACGCATATACAAAGGCATATAATAATTTCCAATTGATCTATTCACACCTTGGGTTTAGATGCTTTTATCTTCAGTCAGTTTAGCTGCACTCACAATAAAATAGATGTCAGGTGCGTGCAGAAATTGATTTGAATGTCTAAACACAGCAAAACGCACATGTAAACACATGTAAACGCAGGATGCATTTATTTGCAGAAATCTTATTGGCTACGCCAATGGACTGTTTCACTGGACAAAGGACATATGCAACTAAACACATATGCGTGTAAACGTGCAGCATTTTAAGCATCTAGAAGCATAAACAAAGCATCTAGCCTAACAGATTTTGCTGACAGATCTCTGCATAAAAACACAAGTGGCAAGTATGAATGAAGGATTAAGTTTGATGGTTAGGATATATATGTTATGATTAGGGAATGGATAGGGTTAAATGTTAGAAATTCATTAACATGAACATTTTAAAAGATATGTTAAGTGTTGAGTTAGGTTACAGGTGACGTTTTAGTGTTAGGGAGGAGGTTTAGTGGTAAGGGTTAATTTAAAGGGTAGGTTAAATGTTCAGGTTTGGAGAAGGGAAAGGGTTAAGTGAGAGGGTAAAGTTTTCAGATGTTGCTTGTATAAATGTTGGCTAAAAGGATTTTTTTCCTTAAAGTTAACAGTGTTCCCTCTCAAAGGTTCACCAGGGTTGCCCCTTTTCCCTACTTATTTTTGTTATCACTCCTTCTTCAGGCAATCAGTTCTAACCCAGATATACACAGACTGATTTAGGGCAATACAACATACAAAATTGCAGCCTATGCAAAGGATTTGCTATTCTATATGACCTAGCCTAGGATATCTTTCCCCCGTCTAAAAAACTCAGAGGTACTGAACGTTACTTTGCAGCTAATTTTAGTTGATAGTCTGCAACCGTATTTCCCTTTCAAATGGTCCTGTACAGCGATTACATATTTGGGAGCATAGATTCCTGCACACCCTGGTAATATCTTGGAATTTCATTGTACCCCCTTTCCATGTAAGCTTCAGAAAGATCTGGAATCCTGGCAAAACTGCAGTTACATGGTTCGGCAGATGTAACGCCCTAAAAATGATTGGCCTGCCTAGATGCTTATACTTATGGCAGACGCTTCCAGTCTCAATCCCGCAGAGTTTCCTGAAATAGCTGTGAGCAGAATTCATAAAATATATTTGGGTGGGTGGGGCACCTCGTATTGTGCCCAGCTTGATGCATCTAACCAAGTCCAAGGGAGGTACTGGTTTTCCGACCCTATACTGTGCCATGCTGCAGTCAACCTCACCCAAATACTAGATGGTGCTGCCATCAAAACAATAAACTCTGGGTTAACTTAGAACATGACCTGCTTTCTTTTCCCTTTTTGGGAGCACCTTGGGTGGGCAAATCTGTGTTACCCAATGTCTGGAACTGTAGCCCTTTTCTACAACTGCGTACCTTTGACAGGAAATGGTAGAAGATGGATGTTGCATGCTATTAGTGCCCCTTGACACCCATGATAGGCCACACACAATTTTTACTTAGTCACAAAGATAGAGGGGTCTATTCACGAAGCTGCCATAGGCAGCCAAGTGACTAACCGATCCCAAGCGAAGTGAGCTGAACGCTGTTTGGCTATTCACTTCAGGCTGGTACGGCTAATTCCAGCCATATATCGCACTTCGGGTAAATCTGCACTTCAGCCGTAAATCTGCACTTCGGGTCGGCATGTGCGGCCGACCCAAAGTGCAGAAGGAGTTCGACTCAGCCGATCCAACATCTAGATCGGCTAAGCCGAACCTCCGGCAGGCTACTCGCTGCTGCTCGGTCTATTCTCATAGATGCCGAACAGCAGTGAGTAAATAGCTGAATGCCGCTGAGCGGCATTTGGCTCGACTGTTCTGCTCGGTCCCTCTGCGGGACCGAGCAGAATAGAAAAATTGTTAAAAAAGGAGAAAAAAAAGATTTGGAAATGATTGTGCGGAGCTAGCAGTGACAGCTAGCTCTGTCCAACTGTTTTCTATTGGCCGGGCGGTTCTGCTGCCGTAAAAAAAAAAAAAACTAGCTACGCATTCCTATGGTGATTTCTTTTTTTTTCTATTAGACTCCCAGAGCGTCCGGGGGAGGAATGACAGATAACCAGGAACGCCATCTGTCATTACACACTGAGAACACGGAGAGGCCGCTCTCAGTGTGTAATGACAGCGTCCCTGGTTAGCTGGTAACCAGGGACGCTGATCTCTCTGAAAGTGTCCGGAGCTAGCCGTGAGATGACGGCTGGCTCCGCCCAGCTGTCAGAAGCTCGGCCAGCTTCGGCTTTCACCTCAGCTCAGACGAGCCGAGGCATATGCCTTCGGCTCCACTGAGCCGCTCGGCCGACTTCGGGAGCTGTAGGGCTATAGTGAATAGCCCATACAGCAGCCCTTCGGTTCTACTGAACTGAAGGGGTCCTGGGGGCCGAAGGTACAGACCCCAGAGTTTTTAAATCTTGGACCAAGAGCGCTACACTTTCCACTGGGTTGCCGATTACAAAATTGCATTGGTGCATACTCAGCAGGTACAGAATTAGACAATCAGCTATCACATTTCCTATGTTCCTTACTTGAGTGCACCAGCCTGCTCACACCATTTGAGAAGCTTTGCTCACAATCTAGTCCCATAATGGCATTTTTTCAATGACTTATCAACTTATCATAGCGAATCTAAACCCAATCTGCTGATTATTTCCTTTGGAAATAGGAGAGAGACCTTAATGCCACCTTTTACCCAACACAGTTGGACAATATCATTGACTTTGTCCTTCAAGGTGAAAAAAAAGAAAGACAGCTAACACATTTCAGAAGCCCGAAAAATCCCCCTTTATCAGGGCTTTAAAACTTATCCAAATGTCAGCATACCCTGAATGCTGTTCTGCTCCTGACACAGGCACCTACTGACAGATCATTCTCCTGATTTAGAATGACTTATTCAGAAGCTTTACTCTGAGTCTAATTGGCATTTAACTGAGGTTTAAAGTCCTGATGAAGGGGGATTTATGGGCCCCTTAAAACATATTAGCTCTCTTTTGTTTTTTACCTTTTGTCACTTGCAGAATTGATAAATTACTATGTTTGTTTGGTACTTTCTGTGGTTGAAACACCACAGGAGAAGAATGGTGGGGAACTGGGGAACCTGTCATAGGAAGGCTCAAACAGCAATAAAAACCTCACAGGGGCTCTAATATTTTCTACACTATGCCAATATATATTCATTGCTTCTCCTGTCCCACTAGAGAAATGTTTTATTACTTTCTCACTTTTGTCACATGACATCAGTTTTGACAACAGACATTTTTTATGGATTTTTAATTTAACAATCCATGTTGTAGCACTATTTGTATTTTGTTAAATGGAAGTAGGAACACAAATGGAAACACAAGATAGTATGATGTATACAAACTGGCTGACCCCAAACCAAATTAGGTTGTTAGTCTTCCCACTCTATAACAGGTGATCCATAAACTCTAGCATGTTTCACTTTTTAGTCATTTTCCTTTAATATATCTGTGTATGTTGTTATTAATATAATCAAATGTAATATACATATGCATTTAAAGAGCCCTCAATATCTGTCTTAAAATGAATTACCCTGAAATAAACTGGGTACAATATTTCAGCAAATGTTGTTTGTTAATGTTGCTGTACTTTGCACCGAATTAAACTTGTTGTCTTTTGAAGTACTTCCTGAAATTAGAAGAAAGCTATTTATTTTTATACATTTCCCTTCTCACTGATTCCATTTACCTTAATACTTTCATCTGCAGCCTCCAAACTTCCAGCACCATCAAGAATCCCCTTTGTGGTAGTTTCATCCCTGCTCTATTCGATTTCCCCATTCTGAGTAAATGATTAAGTTTTCATGCATTGGTTCAACCAAAACCTATGTTCACTCAACCACATCCTTTATTGATTACTTCTACAGCAAACAGTAGGCCAAGTGTGATATACATAATTGGACAGTTGTCAGGGGATATGGGTGTTTAAAGTCCCGTTTGCCCAT
This sequence comes from Nanorana parkeri, assembly GCF_000935625.1. Lineage (NCBI taxonomy): Eukaryota > Metazoa > Chordata > Amphibia > Anura > Dicroglossidae > Nanorana > Nanorana parkeri. Next base: position 431,277 of record NW_017306372.1, read on the forward strand.
CTGGAAACTGGAATCACCTTGGTAGACAAATATCCCTAAGCTTTTTCGTTCTTATCCTTTAAACCACAGAGTCCTGCTCCTCAGAATATATGCTTTTAACTCTCTGAGGTCTGGTTGAATGAATTTGGTGATTATAACCCATAATATGCTCCCAAGACTGCACCTGTGCACTGCATTCAGAGAATTGGGAAAAGAGAAATTAATATTTGTCTAACATCACAGCCTTGTCCTTTATCCTCAGAAAATCCTTAGCTTTTCTTCTGTGAGATTGTGTTTGATTCGGTACTATTCATGGTGTGCCTGTTTTATTTGTACAAAGCAACACGTTAGATAGCATGTAGCTTAGATTACTATTAATGTTTGTAGTAATCATAGCACAGCATTAGTAATGTAGAGTATATTTTGTAAAGTGCCAGTATCTTATATTATGTTTAACAGTTAAAGGACCGCTATTGTGAAAACTATTGTATCCTGAGAACTGTATGCAATGAACACCTGTAATAATAGTATTTATTATATTCATTCCTTTTTCATTTTACATGCTTTTATTTATATCTCTCCATATTTACATAGCAAGCAAGCTGTCCAGCGAAAGTGACATTGTCAGAGTTTAAAACAAACTATAACACAGCCACAACATTAGAGCAACAGATTAAACTGTGTGATCATTGTAAACACTAGGGATGAGCTTTGGGTTCGGGTTGACCATCAGTTTGACCCAAATCCAAGTCATTCATGCTTCGAGAAAATGACAAACTAATGCAGCTGTTTGGGTCTATAGCAATTAATTACCAAAATTCACTTCCTGCCCTCTGAAAAGTGGTCAGGTGGCTTAGAAGCCACAGTCATAGGGGTTTTCTTATGTTCCAGTCTCTTCCCTATAAAAGTTAGAGTTCCCAGCAGCCTTTTGTAAGTGTTTGTTGAAGGAGACATGAAATAGATAGGGGCAGATCACAGAGTGTTTGCTTCTGTCTCCTTTTTGAAATGTGGCATAGTTAAAGTGCTTATAAACTGTGCATTCAGTAAGTACAATATTTTGCTGTTTTCTTGTGAAATTATACACTCTCAAAAGGAGTTTCTTGATTAAAAGCTGACTGATGTCTCCCCATTAAAACTGTGCACTAGTAAAAGTGCTTAAATAATGTGCATGGAGTCAGTACAATATTTTGCTGGCTTTCAATTCTGTGAAATAAAGCACTGTTATTTTGATTTCTTGTTTATAAACCTGGCTGGTCTCTCACTAAGAAAATGCAGCCTAGTAAAAGTGCCTACATAGTGTGCATGGTGTCTAAACAATATTTCTAGCTATTGCCACTGAAATAACACACTCTAATTTCTATTTCAAGATGCCTGGTTTTAGTGGTGGACCTAATAACCAAAGGGCTCTGGTGCAAGATTTTATCTTGGGCCCCCCTCCCAAGACGAGGGGGGGCACAGGAGCGGATCACACTGGCCCCCGGACCCCCCTCCCTCTAATGTTGCAGTAGCGTGCTGGACTCTGGACTTAACTGAGACCCTGCAGAGCACACCATGGATCCTGCATAGCCCACCTGAGACTCTCTATGGTGGGCTCTGAAGGGCTTCAGGTGGGCTGGTCGCCGGGGTCCCTTTCGCTGTACCTCCTCCCAACTCTTCTCACCTGCTGGGACCCGGCCTCCTCCACCCTCTCCCCTGTCACCTCTGCAATGCCGCCCCTGGTACAGCTGATAGCCATGTAAGGGACCCCCAAGGCTGCCCAGACCCCTCACATTGGTACTGGCCATACCCCCCCTGATGGCGGTATTGTATCAAAGTTTGTGACTACTTTAGAATGTGTGACCGGTGACGTGGTCACACATTTTAACGTAATCCCGCCCAGTTTTTTTGGTGGTGGAATATGTGACCGCCAGTAGGTGAAGCATTCCAATGCTTTGTCAGCTGTTCCAGGGCAGATCGGCATTGCAGATGGTATGTGCAGGACAACCGATCTGCCCTGGAACAGCTGTTCGGTCCTGAAATGTCACTTCTATCCGACTCTGTGACTGCAATCCCACATTCCACCCCACTCACAAAGTCGGATAGAAATTAAATTTCAGGACCGATCAGCTGTTCCAGGGCAGATCAGTTCTCCTCCACAGCTGACAAAGCGTTGAAATGCTTCACCTATTGGCGGACACACATTCCACCGCTGAAAAACTGGCTGGGATTACGTTAAAATGTGTGACCATGTGACAGGTCATTCTAACGTAGTCTCAAACTTTGATATAACAGAGGCCCTGTCTGTAATCATTTAATCAGATAAATAGATTATAATGGGGAACATTACAGTGTAATGTTCTCCATTATAATCCACTTGTCTAATTAAATGGCATAACAGCACACAACCCTCGCACCCCCCCCCTCCCCCTCCCCCTCGCCGCTCAACGCTCTGACTCACCCAGCCAGAGCCTCACAGCATCTCAGTCCTCAGACAGACGTTGTGTGCAGGGGGCGGGTCCTGTGACTCACTTCTCCTCTCCCACCGCCTGTTACTATGGGCGCGGCCGGGAGAGGAAGTGAGTCACAGGA
>NW_017306372.1:433841-511978 GCF_000935625.1 Nanorana parkeri
AATTAAAGCTTCTTACATAGTGTTCATCAAGTCTGTACTATATTGGGGGGGGGTTCTGAGAATGCAGTGTTGTGGTTTTGAAGTGTTTTTGTGGACTTGACGTGGTTTTGTGAGGGCATTAGCTGTTTTTGTTTACAATCTACTATAGATTTAGATATATAGATCAACTCAGGCTTATTAACGCTGGATGAAAAATTAGGTATCACAGCCATAACTACCTAAAAAAGCAATTTTTTAAAGTTATAATGACTTGAACTGGGGCACTGCTGATGCTGTATTATGCCACACACTAAAAGTAAAAGTGAGAAAAATTAGTTATAAGTCGATGGAGAGACTCCCCACAGCAGTCCCGGCCAGATAAGAAAAAAAAAGTGGTGCTCGCAGTGATGAATTACCACGGATGGCGCCGTGCAAACACAGGAAAGTCCGAAAATCACCAGCACTCAGTAGTAAAGATAAATATGTCCCTTTTATTGGACAGAAAACGTCACAGACATCCAAATAAACCGACGTTTCGGGGCCGCGCAGGGTCCCTTCCTCAAGGCAGAAAGATGTTACACATGTAAAATATGTGATATCAGAATACAGTGTCACTGAAACTCGTTGAGGGCATCTGCCAAGCACTGCTATCCACTGCTTAGCAGCAATATATATTTGTCTCTTCTGTCTGTCACAATGTTTGCTAGATATGTCATAGCCACTGCTCAACAGCACAATGTCCCCATCACTGCTGCCTCTCAGCACTTCTTATACATATGTACCATACACTGTCCAGCCATACAGGCAGCAGGGGAATTGTGCAGGTGGACATCAAAAGTGGCGACAGACAGCAGTGACAGGGACATTGTGCAACTGAGCAGTAGATGGTTCATATACATAGGTTGGGGCATAGGTAGGCAATGCTGGCCAGGCAAGGGTAAACATTTTAGCTATAAAGCAGCTGGTTGCCACAGGTTACCCAGCTCTGTGACAGAAATGTAAATGCCCTCCCTTTAGTCCAACATGTTCTGAAAGCTGATAACTGAAATCTGTAATCTATTCTTTGGAATCCTGTTTTTTCAGAATGCAAGACCATTATAATGCAAATATAATTGGAGTCATTTTTTTTCCAGCCAAGGAAAAATTGTGGAAAGCATCAAATACCTGGAAAACTTTATAGAAGTCGCCAAAAGTAGCAATTTATGTCAAAGCTTTGTAGAGACGTGTATTTGCCTTGGAGACATTTTCAATGCAAGAGTAAGTATTGATTCTTTCAATGGTGGATCACTGTGAATAATTACTTTACGGTTTTGTGATATTTAAAGTGAAACTCTAGCTTTGTAAAAAACAAAAAGTCTACTACATATATTACAATCATTTCTGCATCTTTTCTACATACTCCTGCTGGTTTAAATTCTATAACAACCAGTGGCGGACCTAATAACCAAAGGGCCCTGGTGCAAGATTTTATCTTGGGCCCCCCTCCCAATATGGGGGGGGGGGGGGGCGCGGGCCAATAGGTGAAGCTTTCCCAGCTGTTGCAGGGCAGATCGGCATTGCAAATCACATGTGCAGGAGAACTGATCTGCCCTGGAACAGCTGATCGGTCCTGAAATGTCACTTCTCTCCGACTGCGATCTCACATTCCACCGCGCTCACATAGTAATAACAACCTTTTCCTATGGGCTACTGAACTTTTTTAAAATATGAGCTAAGCTTGGTCAGTGCGGATCTTGTGAATCAGTATAGCAAACCACCAATCTGTCTATTTCCTTTACCCGTTTTCCTAGCCCTAGCAGGGAGGGGGGATTTTGAATTTCTCTTCTTATCCTGGGGCTTTGTTAGTATACATGTTGTTTAGCATATAAGGTGGGATTCCATTTGAAGATGTTATCTATATTAAGGAATGCTACAATTTTTTTTCCTAAACCAGTTATTCTGCAACAAGTATTTTCTATCCTATTTGTAGATGTGTCCAATTCTTACTGAACCCTTTAATAAATATGTGGTAACACAAGCTTACACAAGTTTTGAGGAATAAAGACAGGATTATTAAAGCCAAACTCCAACTCTAACACAGATTAAACACATTAATAAGAGTTGTTTTACCTGCCAAAGGATTTGTATTTCCATCCATCCAGCACTGAGATTTACAAAGCTCTTCCCTTTAACACAGCCTTGTGTGGCAGGGCAGGATACTTTATTTTTCCCTGCTGCACTTTAGTTACACTTACAGGTCTTGTCACTCTCCCATTCTGTTAATGGACAGTGAAAAGAAGAAGCAGCACATCTCTGTTAGTACATGAGAAACAAACAACTGAATGACTACTTGTGCTGATTCACCTTCTCCCAGTATGAGCTCCACTGTGCAGTGCATTGAAGAAGAGCTGTGTTAATATGTGTATTTTACATCTGTCCGGAGTTTGGCTTTAAGATACCACTTTCACCCATGTAATTGCTTACCTTATTTTGTTGTTTTGTATGTCTACAAAGTCTTTGCCCACTCTACTTTATCCTATCTAACAAAAATATTGTTTTATGGCATGCTTCCTGTATGTTTTATTCAACTGCAGATTTGCCAATCCAACAAGATTTTATTTTCCAGGCTTCAAACCATATGAAAATTCTTTCCTTATTTCTAATTGTGAGCATATTAAGACTTAAAGGAGAACTATGAGGTGAGTGCTTTTCACTCATCCTCATAGTTCTAGCCGACCTGTGACAATGAGACTGTCACAGGTCGGCTCAGTAGATCGGGAAGTGAGCGAACACATACTGGCGTTCGCTCACTACTCGATCCTGTCACGGCAGAGAGCCGTGACAGGGGAGGGATTGGATTCCCCCCTCCCTGCTCCAATCCTCCAGCGCTGACTGGCGGAACGGACGGGAGAGGGGGCGGGTACAGCTGGCTCTGCCTCTAGATAGGCAGAGCCAGCTGTCACTCACGCAGCTGGGTGGATCCAGACATAATTGTCTGGATCCGTTTCAGCTGCGGCGTCTCAGTATACCGCGAGCCGTAGCTCGCGGTATACTGAGTTTAGGGTAACGGGAGAACGCTAGTATGTGTCCTCCCGTTACCCTTAAGAGAACTATGGGGAAAAGCCCTAACCCCATAGTTCTCCTTTAACAGATTTGAAATATAGTGCTTGATAAGACATATAGGGACCTGGTCGGTTCCAGCTTTTTAAAGACACTGTGGTACTGAAATTCTGTACCCTAAGCATTTAGTCAGATTTAACAAATTGGTAGGCAGGGATTTGAATAAATCACAGTTCAATAATTGATCAATAATTACCATGTATTTATGTAACATATCATGCATTTGTATTGAGTTGGGTGTTGTTAGGAAAGTATGAAGATCATTTAGAGATAATGAATGTTGTATGAGGAACTGAGACACCTAGAGATATAAATGCAGACTTTAACACAGAAAAGCTGACCATCTTTATGGCAGTAGGGACACAGATAGAACCCAAACAGTGACTGCAAAAAAAGAGATTTTAGAGTATTTTTTACCCTAGTTAGTTTTTTAATGTGTCTGTTATATATAGCAGGCACAACTGACATTGCGTGCTTTTTGACAACTGCAGCTTGTATGTGTATTTTGCAAGTTATCTACTGGCTGAGGGTAGAGCGGTGTGTGCAACTGCCTGCCATTTGTGCTGTAGAAGTGGTAATGTTGGTGACTTCTTTGTGTCATTTAATTCCCTGTAGGAAAGAACAGCTTTGAAAAAAGTGCACACACTGCTTTCCTGTTGGTTTAAATGGAAGAGTCACTCTTTGCGGTCTGCTGCTTGACAGCTGGTTAGAGTGTGCTAATTGCCAGTTATGATTATGGCAAGATTAGCCCGTGCTCATGGCATCCTGCTTGCTACTGTTTCCAGCCATGGAAGATTTCAGGATCATGATCCCAGACTGACTTTTGACACAGTATGGGGGCGGACCTGTGATGTTTAAAACCCAAGTGAAAGCAGAAGCAGCTAAAGTTTGTGACATATGGTGTGTGATATGGGTCTTTAAAAGAGCTAAGCTATTTCACCAATTCTTGCTGTTCTCAAGTCCATTAAGATGACCATTGGGGAAAAAAAGCCTTTGATACAAAAAGATAAAAAGGAAAATCTCATTAAGTTAGTCATGGCTGGAATGTCTAGATTATTATAGATTCAGTATATATGAGCAGCACCCTGCAGACAGACTGAGTTTGACAGACCTTTAAAACTCCCTGCATCTCACCTGCTATTAAAGATACATCGAGATATCCAAGAGCTGTAATAGTGTAATTAGTCATTCTGGAATTTGTTCATCATATTCCAGTCCATGCTAACAGATAAACAGCATAAAAATGCATAAATAAAAATTTTAAAAAGCATAAAACTAAAATAAATACAGCGGAAAAGGGCATAATCAAATGTTTCTGTGTATAATACATTATACTATGAAATATTCTGCATTTCTCTTATGTCTCTAGAGTGCAAAAATAAATATCCTATGTGCTACATGTACGTCAGTGCTTTTTAATGAGGTCAGAACAAAATAACCACACACCTCTACAGTACTCTACTGTCACCAGTTGTGCAGAAAATTAATTTACATGGCTAATCCTTTCAAAATGTTGGGGTGGGTGGCTGTGTGTGTGTGTGTGTCATTATCTCTTGTACTTTTAAAGCATTTTCAATTTTGTTTTATATTTTAGGTTGATTGTCATTTTTTTGTGACACTAAACTCAGGAGTTAACCCTTTCACTGGCAAGCCCTGCATTCCACTTTTGACCACAGCTGGCCAGACCATTTTTGCCATTTTTCACCTTTTATTTATATATACAAACCATACATCTCCTGAAAGCACATGAGCGGTAGAATAAAAAGATGGTGCAACTAATTTTGTAGGTCCTGCGATAATTGCACAAATGTTTATCAAATCAATATTAAACCAATAATACACAATTAAATTGATAAAAGCAAACTGAGGAGGCATAGTACTCTTCCCAGTTATTAATCGACAAGGAGCCTCTGTACTGAGTACTCATGTTTATTTTTAAACTGAGAACATAGCGAGCTTGCTATGTCCCCACTCATGAATGAACAGGAAGTGATGTAAACACTTTCTGTTCATTCATAATTGGGGGCATAACTTACTATTTGTTCAGTTATTTACAAATATTCCACATATTTGCAGATCTTCCACCTGGCATCCTGAAGCTTTGTCCTGGAGCACCCCGATCTCCATCCTGATAACAGCTCCCTACTCCCCGCTCAGCATCCTGACTGTCAGAGCTCTCTCCTACACTTCCCCCTAATCCCCTCCCCCCCCGGCTTTAGCAGTCTGTGTCCCCTCCAATCCCTGCTGCCGATACAGGCAAGGGGGAGCAGCTAGGATCGGAGGGGACACAGATCGGAGCATGCAGCCGGCTCCCAAGGGGGAGGAGAGTGGTGCAGAGCGGCAGAACTTGCAGCAGGTGGTGACAGCAGGGGGGGCGGATTTATGTTAAATAGCTGTCATCCGCGTCTTGTCAGCCACTGATGACAGCTATTTATTTACAGGGGATCATCAGGGGGAACCTTCTGCTATAAGTTCATGGTCGCTAAAGCAACCATGAGCTTGTAGTAGTTGGGTGAAAGCCAGCAACGTAAGGCATACTGATGTGGCCAGCTGGAAACTGTTGTGTTCCGCTGTATGCCTTATGTCGTTGGCACAGAAAAGGTTAAATCTTAAAAATACATTCAAGTACCCTAACTATTAACACAAATGTAGCTTATTTGTGTAACACTCAGCTGTACATCCTCAAATCATCTCAGAATTCATGCTGACATTGTACTTCCTTCTGGAGGGTGGCTACTTTTGTTCCCCATGGTCTCTGTGTGTGTTGTAAAGTAGCCACCGCTCCAAGCTTGCTTCCATGATGGACTACAAACTCAAGGTTAGTTTATTAATTTGTATTGAGATTGTAGTCCATTCTAGGAGCGGTGGCTACTTTACAATGCACAGGGACCATGGAAAACAAAAGTAGCCACCCTCCAGAAGGAAGGACAGCTTCAGCATCCATTGAAATATGATTTAAATGATAATAATGGTTTACCTCTGCTGTTTGCTTTATCCTGTTTAACACACTCATTTATGTAATAAGGCATGTTGCAGAGTTCAAACCATTACATGATTTTTGTAAGGATGCTGTGACTGTCACCAACATTCAGTTATATTAAGTTTTTTACTATAACCTCACTGGACAGCAAAAAAAAAGAAGAAAAAAAAAGCACAAAGGCCCAGTCTTGTCATTGAACTTCCTTTGTGCTTCCTATTTCATGCATATAACTACTGACAGCTTTAGTTCCCTTGGTGTCCTTATCACTTGTTATGTTACCAGAGCTTTCAAGGGGAGTTACAGCCTATACTGTACTATGTGATTTCCAATAATACAAACGCAGAAAGCTACTGCTTTGTAATGTATGTGTCGTTAGCTAGTCAGATCTGCTAGGAGATAAAGGATGGAGACCAGTGTTATTGTTATCAGCAGCACAAAAGCAAAACTTGTCTGCTGCACACTATGACATGTTGTACTGCAATAAAAGTAACTTATTACTTGCAATAATTGTTTATTTCAGATGTGTGAGAGATTGCCCAACACAGATTCAAACTGACTCTGCTTGAGCTGCTAGTCCATCAAAATAGAGGAAAAATGTTAGTATTGAGAGGTAGCCTCAGTTACAACAAGTGGTGGCTTATAACCTGTGGCTTGCAATAACCGGGGTTGTTCATACCCCTCAACTGTCCTGAAATGTGAAAACAATTCCCAGGGTCCCACGTATCCAGAAGATGTCCTGGTGCCAATGCTGGGTGCTGGATGGCTCATTCCAGCACCTTGCACTGGTATTTGACAGTCAGTTTGTACACACAAACACAATTTCCTCCTCTACCACCCTGCCTGACTACCTTCCAGTTCCTACTTATACCCTTTTGACCAGATATGTTGTTTCCCAGCACCCCATCGCTTTTTGCGTGTTTATGGTAGGGGGCGGGACAGTACCTCCTTGGGGGAAGAGCAAAGTCCAAGTCTATTCTGATCCTGAGCTGTATCTGCTATGTTGTACAGTACATTACATAGTTCTGACCCCTGCACTGTATACACTATGTTGTACAGTGCGTTTGATAGTTTTGACCTCTAAACTGTATACGCTATGTTGCATGTTACACAGTACTCACCCCTGTACTATATACACTGTGTTGTACATTATATAGTACAGGTCCCTGCACTGCATTCGCTGTATAGCCATGTTGTACGTTACACTGTCCTAACCCCTGCGCTATGTTGCAAGTTACACTTTCACTAAAGTGTTAATTGTCTCATCTGTTGCTGGCTGCTAAGCTAAGTGTTAGCTCTCTCTGTGATCCTTTAGGTCTGTGAGATGCTCAATTATAGCACAGTAATTACGGAGTATTTTGTGGGTATAAGGACAGCAGACTGTGTACAGTATATACAGTATGTAGGCATATACTCTGTTTAACCCCGCTCCTTTAACCACACCCAATATTCATCGCAATTTAGCCACACCCATTTTTGGAGCGCGTAATGCATGTCTTCTCTATCCTAAAGTGTCTTTTAGGATAAGTGTCCCCTAAAGTATGGGGTTGTTACTTTTTAATTAAGAGGTTCAGCTGAGAATTGGAGAAGCTATAAGTAACTAAGAACATGCTTCTTACAGAATAACTGATGTCTGAAAAAAAATGACAGCCATGCAATAGGCAAAAATGGTTACCTTTCTTTTAAAGCTAGAGTGCTTTGCCCTGTGCTTTGGTACATTGTTTATATCCTTTTAGCTCTATGTGGCCAGGACAAACGGGTATAGGTGTATACATACTCTTAGCTGAAGAAAAAGGAGGAGGGGTCTGTTTTAGGCCAACCCATAGTAAACAATGGTCTGCCTGGAACAGACCTACATCAATACTTACTGACAGCATAGGGAGCTTAGAAAATACCATTAAGCTGCTGCAGGCAGGAGTAAGCAGTTCCTCAGTCTCCTCTCTCCCACCGATCAGACTGTAACAATGTAGCTTTGTAGTAAAAGGTGAGATAATGCAGCAGGGAAATGATCTGAATAATCAGACATTTGTGAACACAGTCAAGAACTGTACTGGTACTAGGATTTACATTATACTTTTTCATCAATGAGCATCTCAGTCCAGAAGGTAGATGCTGACCCTACTGTGATCTCTGTAAGTGGTAATAAATACAAGTAAGTGTTGCATTTACGCATTACAAAATGCATTCAACATGAAAAATATATCTCATTCTAAGATCAATGTATCCACCTTATTAAGTAACAACATACAGAAAATTTACTCCTGAATACATAATTTTTGCAAATTAATCATCAAATCAATATGGAAGTTTTGTTAAGATATCAAAAAGTGCAAATTGTAGGAAGAACTTCTGTGGTTCAAAGCCACCGTATAAATCATCAGTAAGTATTAAGTAATTGATCATTAACTTTTTTTGGCTTCCTTGTCAGGGGAACTATGAAAAAGCTTGCCACTATTTTTCTCAAGCCTATGAGGCAGCAGTCAGTTTCGGAGAAATACAGCTGACAGACGAGGCCCAGGTTCATTTCGGCATTGCAAAGGCACACAGGATGATGCTGGCTGTGAGCAGACATACAGAGGCTGCAGATTATGTCAGCATGGAGTACCTGCTGGCATGGAAAAAGAACAGAAGTGACATGTTCAGTGACCCTGCTAACGCTGGTAAGGCTAGTTATGAAACACACAGCAGTTATATACATGCAATGGTTAAGTGATTTACTGTAGCCGCAAATGTTTGTCTAGAATGTTTGCTCTAGCTGATGAACCTGCTTTCATTGCAGTTTCACACTGAATTAAATCTATTACACACTTCCAAGTGCAATATAATGTAATGGAAATCATTACGGTGCCGGCTTCCTTTTGTCAGTAGATTGTGAGGTCAGCGGTAACCATAATGACAGCTCCTTCTTCTAGTGTAAAAAAACACATGGTACGAGTTAATAACGAATGACCTTTAACCAGCTAAGCTGATTTGCATTTACTTCCATAGATAGTAGAGAATGTATTCCTCATCTTATTGGTTGTTGGCAGCAAAATAAAAACTGCAATTATGGCTAAAAAAAAATATTCTGTGGGAACTGGAAGTAATGGTCCCAATTATATACTCTATTAGTACAATTTATGTTATTCATATACATTTGATGACTGGTGCTAAAATACATTTGCTGGCTTAGATATGGCAGGTTACCAATAATGATAGTAAAGAAATATATGGAGCTTCATTTATAGAATATGTTCAGATCGCATAATATGTGTTAAAGAGTCTGTATTGTCAGGTCAAAGATCTCTTTGTGCCAGTAAGTCCCCATTTACACTTAGGTGTACCAGGAATGCACATTGCATTTGCGCATGTTCGTGTCTGTTCTTGTCCTACGTTTTCCACACGTTGCCCATTAATTTCAATGGGTGCCGCACACGTGACAAATGCGGGAAAGTAGCTCACGTAGCAGAGTCTTGTTTTCAAAGACACTTTCCTGTGAATTATCTCTGTGCTGGTTGCCCAGAAAATGCTATTTTGGAAGAGCATGGAACGCTACAAACTTTAGTTTATACTTTTTTTTTTTTACATTTAGTCCACATATACAGGAAAAGGCAGCATAGTACCACCTACCTGTAAAGATGAAACTGCACTGGTTGGCCCTAAAGCGGACCTTTACACTCAAAAATCAAATTCTACCAATGCATCCCTCTATGTATGATGATTACATAGACATGTCAGGTGTAAAATGCTTGAAATGATTGGGAAATACCTACACTTACAGAGCATTCACTTCCTGCTTTGAAAGGTGCGAATAACTTCAATTTGCCAATGCAATGCACACTGGGATTGCCTGTCCCCAACAGAGCACTGCTGGGAAAATAATCTCATCTCATCACGAGATCTCAGGGAAAGGCATTTCCTTCCCTGAGATGATGAGCAGGGTCACATGTCCTAGTCACATGTCTAGTCACATATGCAAGACATTCAGAAAGTGAAAGGAGAGCTGGTAATCTGCCCTTAGTTAACATGGCCACAGTCAGAAGACTTGAAAAGAAAAGAGAAATAAGGTATGCAAAGAGTACAAAGCCGGCAATTATCAAGAAATGTGTTTGTAGATTGTCATTACTAAACATTTCTAACCATGTGTTTGTTGTTGTTTGTAAAGGTATGGGTAATGGTTCACTTTAATGGGGATCAGTACTCTGGCTGAAGAAAAACATTTGGTACTGTATAGAAGATATATGGGAAAATGTCACCAGATGGCAATTTTTTTCTGGCCAATGCAGTGTGTGTTATGTGGCTCCTCATTACTAAATCTACAATTCTTAACATCCAGGTTATGAATCATGTTTGTATCATGGATTTTCTCCTGTCCTTAGCCTCTGTAAGGACTCTGCTTCACTGCTGCCTTCCTTACAATTATTTCGGAACACTGCCAGGAGTTTCACCAAAAGTACAGTTATCCTTTGGCCCTACATCCATTCCTCACCCAGTTAAGGGAACCTCTCATCCCTGCAGCAACCTTCAGATCCCCCTGCCAAAATCTTTTTTCCATTGACCTGAACAGTCAATCACTATACGCTTCTTTGGGACCATCTCCTAAGTGTCCACTGTTTCAGGAGATGGCCGTATAGAATTACATGGGCATTGTACTGAGAGTCACGGAAGTTAAAAGAGATCTAAAGTCAAAACAGTACCAACCTACTGCCTAAAAGAAGTTATGGGACTAGTACAATAATTACCTATAATCCAATAAAGACTCCTTTTTCAGGAACATGTCTTTTTCCACTACTCCAGTTTTCAGTCAAGGGTAAAATGTGAGACGGTGGCACCAGTTGACTGCTCAGGCTGAATCAAAAGATGCATTTATTTTTTCCATCTTTTTGCTGTGACTGTGAAATTTAGAAGCTTATAAATGATTAGCTAATGAAAGCTGAAGGACGTTTTACCCCAAAACAGCATGTCTTACCAGTTTTTCAGCCATCTTTAATAAGGCAACATGACGCTTCCAAAGTGGATTTGAGTTTTTTCATTAAGTATGCAAAATAAGCTTTCTCTATTTTATATCACTGTGGCTTTGGATTGGGGGGTAGTTAATACTTTTGATTCAAAAGATAAAGGACTAAATATAATGTGTATAGAACTTAAGCAAACATTTGAAATTGCAAATGAATTGTCATATTATGAACAAAGGTTGACCCAACCTATTTAATATGTCTAAATGGCACATTTGTACATTACGCTCTATGTTATACATTTTTCTAGTTAGTTGATGATCTACCTGCTTCTTACTAGCCGCAGCCAACTTTTCAATTTATAGACAGCATTTGTCTTTCTAGTGAAAGGAAAGGGAAGGTAAGATCCTGTCTGGACTTGACAAGGCATGCAATACATTGCAGCACTATATCTTCCTAAATAAGACTGTACTTAAAATACAGCCGATATAAATTCTGTGTCTTCACTAAATTAATAAATAATGTCTCAGTGACATATTAATCACATACATGGAATATATGGCATACTTTTTATTAGACAGTTCTGTTTTCTAAATTGAAAAGTAGTTTTTCATGTTGCCTATTTTCCTGAAAAAATAGAATTTGTAATTACTCAATTATAACCTTGCATGGATGCATAATGGTTACAAGTGCTAGTGCTGTGGCTTTTTAATAGAACAAATAAATAAGAGCCTTACAAATCTCATGGTGATATAGAACACCAGCCATTCCTCATGAACTCTTGTAACTGGTGCCTTAAATCACATAACCAAGTTATAATCACTTTGGTACTATAGTTTCACTGACTGGCATACTGAGGGTGATAGTGACATATCATCTTGTCTCAAGGACATAAAAGTAATTAAAACCTTCATTTTTTAAATTTTAATCTATTATTATTATTATACAGGATTTATATAGCGCCAACAGTTTGCGCATCGCTTTACAATCTAAGTAAGACATTACAATTACAATACAATTCAAGACAAGATGGTAAGAAGGGCCCTGCTCGTGAGGGCTCACAGTCTATAACAAAATGAATACCAGAGATGAACAAACTTTAAAAAAATTGCTGCATTGGTGATCTGGCCATTTTCCTCATGGCCAGTTTTAGAGCATACAATCTTTTGTAAATTTACCTATTTGTGAATTTTACCCCTATGGCCTTTTATGGGCTAATCTTTTCTTCTGGCAAAGCAGAGAAAGAAAGTTCTGTGTCACCTCTTTGTGACCTGAACAGTACAAAAGGTCACCAGGTGAATACAATATAGAAGAAAGTGTTTTTTTTTTATAGGAGCGCTAGGGACTTTTTTGTTGTTGATTAACAGTAATATAGGTATTTTGAACCAAGTAGCAAAGCTGGGTATGAGAAAAATGAATTCTCAAAAAACAAACATTATTTAATGTAATGGATACATAGAAATGATATATGACCTTCTTAACTTGGATCTGGTAGAGAGAAAAGAAATAAAGAAATACCAGATTTAAAAAAAAAATAATAATTTTCAAAATATTTTTTTACAGGGTGTGGCAGCGCCATAGTAAATGCATTTTTTTACCTGGACTGTCATTCTTGGACTGAGCAGTAAGGTCAAAACTAAAAAAGCTCAACATCAGCCTACACCTCCACCACCAAATCATCTCACATTCCTAACTGCACCTCCCCTGCATATATAAGCATATATATAAGCATATATACCCTAATTTCAGAAGCATTCCAGACAGTCACTTCATAAGCTTAGTACTCTGCCTCTTCTCCAGCATCAGATAATGGATGGTCCTTAGTGCTGCATAGAATATGCAGCAGCCTGGGCTCACAATGTAATGCTACATAGAACAGCACTCACAAGTTATATTATTGTGGGTGCTTTTCTTTGCAGCAGGCTGCTCGATTCCACTAAAACTAGGGTTGTATCATTGACAGCCTGGGTTCAGAGGAAGTGGTTGAATGTCACTGGGCATCATTCAATCTGGAATGGTCGCTATTGCACAGAGCAGGGTTTCTGCAGGAAATATCACTTGGGACTATATGAGCATTGCAGCAAGTGCTGCATTTTTTATTTCCATGTGAAATTTAAAATGCATACCTATAGATTTGTACACTTTACTTTATATTTCAGAAAAAAAGAAAAGTGTTTGGAGGCTGGTCAGTTTTTGAGAAAACCTTTCATGATCGAAGTTTAGGGTTGTTGTGTTGCACGCAAGACAAACATTAAACTAGTCTTGAATCAGATAATTTTGCCACTATAGCTTACAGCTTCATATGCTGTGTTGGACAATCACAGTAGGGACAATCCTGTGCTGCTGAGAAGTTAAAAAACAGTGGAAGGCAACATGGGGAGCCCAACAAACGATTCCATTAAATATTGGTATTTGCACTGATATTTTCATCTGGAATGAAGCCCTGTTTGCAAAATTCACTTGATTTCAACTTAAAATCTAACGGGGTTATTCACTAAAGAGCCGAAGGATCCAGCCGAAGCTTCGGCTGATCCTTCGGCTCTTTTCGGCCGCCTCAGCCATTTGGTTCAGCCGAAGGTGGCCGAGCGGCTCAGCCGAGCCAAAGTAACAGCCGAAGCGGGGGAGAAGGGCCAGCCCGTTCTACCCTGAAATGACAGCTGTAGAGCTGTCTTTTTTTCTTCTTTAAAAAATTATTTATTTTTTATTTTCCTATTTATTTTAAAAAAAAATTAAATCAACTTTTTTTTTTCACTCCTCATTTTTTTTCATTCTTGGAGGTACGGAGCAGAATACCTAAGCCGAATGCGGCTCAGCGGCATTCAGCTTTTCACTGAAGCCAGTTTGGCCCCTATGAGAATAAGCCGAACAGCAGCAAGTAGACTGCCGGAGGTTCATCTCAGCCGATCCAGATGATGGAGTCGAACGTGTTCTTCACTTTTGCTTAGCCGAGCAGTTGAGCCTGAAATCAGCCGTACTGATATAAAGTAAATAGCCAGACAGCGTTCGGCTCTGTTCACTTCGGCTCGGTTATTCACTCGGCTGCCTTCTGCAGCTTTGTGAAGGTCTTTGATTGCTCAACTACGGAAGGGACCAAAGGAGGTGCTTGTTTATCATACAGAAAGTATTTTTGAGTGTGAGGTAATGAATACCTAGTACATATATTCATACAGCTCAAGATGTTTGCCACTGGATCTGGACAAGACACACAGCATCACTTATAGTATCCTGATGTCAGTCTTCAAAATGAACTTAAATTAAGCTTAGCAGTGTGAATTTAATTTTTCTGAAGCCCTGAAGAAGGGGAAACTTTGGTCCCCTGAAACATATTGGCTGTTAGGTGCTCCTCGCCTTATACATATATGTATAATATGCATTATATATGTACAAATATGGCACTTTTTTTAATAACTGATAATAGAATATAAAATAAGTTATAGAATTATACAATTTGACAGAATTTGACAGAATAGTCTGTAGTCAGTTCTTAGCAGGAAGAGCTCAACTTGTGCATCTGTGTCTGTCAGTGCATTTACTGTAGAGGGAATAGAAGGGATAGGTATAATCACATAGTTAACCAGATTGAAAAAAGCACATCTATCTAACTGTCTTACAAATTCCAGCAGCTTTAAAGCTGTAGTGCACTGTAAGTAGAACAGGATTTCATATTTTATTGGTTAAAAAATACAGTTTACTTAATACCTACTTTTTTCATGTTTCCTGTGCAGTCTTTGTAATAACTTCATTTGGATTTGTGCATGTTAGCAGCGCCTAAACATTACAGTGACAGAATGCGCCAGTACTCTGTGTGTTAGCATGGCTGCTTGTAGTGCAATTCTAGAGTGTGCAGGAAAGGATAAAAACACCACAGCTTAATTGAGTAAGCACTGTCACCCTAGTAAAGGAAATGCCTGTGGCTACACCTTGCTGCTATGATTTCACTGAAAGCAGAACATAAAAAAACGATTAAACTTTTTGACAAAACAAGAAGATGTTTTACACACATATTTGTTTTAAGTGTTTGGTTTTAGATACACTTTGACAGAATATATTCTAGATAGTGTGAGATAACTTCATAGCATGGATAACTATAATTTTACATAAAATATATAACATGTTAAAGGGTTTTTGCATGCTATAATTTCCCTCGTAAATTTACATGCAAATGTGATATTCATAAAATGATAAATAGATAGAAATATTATATTTTAATATAATTGCCCTGATTGTGTTTGTTTACATAAAGATAAATATAAATGATAAAAATAGATAAATAAATAGATAGATAGATAGATAGATAGATAGATAGATAGATAGATAGATAGATAGATAGATAGATAGAAAAATAGCAGATCTATAAATTTAAGTTAACATACAGCTTTCCATATTTTAACTCTTTAAATTTAAGAATTTGTAAACATTCAGTCAGATGTAATGTCTCCTATCTATCTATCTATCTATCTATCTATCTATTTTGATCTGTTTATCTTTTTCTTTATGTAAACACACACAATCATTATTAAAATATAGTATTTATAGGTATTATACTGAAGTAATGCATATAATGTAGCACTTAAATGTATTCTACAAGTTATATTTTTTTTTGCTGTGTAGATCATCGCACAAGACATATACTTGCTGGGATTGCTTCAGCTTTGTATTCTGTACATAAAGTAGCTAGCACGGCCATTGTGGAGTGGAAAACACAGGGTTAAGGAGCTGCATTTGAGTCAGTATTCAGTTGACTTGTTATGTAGGGAGAGATTGGCTAATGACTTGTAGGTACTCAGCGCTCAGGTCTCTCAGGTGGCTTCATTCGACCAGTTTCAGCAGAATGATGAAAAGATTGAGATAAAATAAACTGACAGTTGCTACTCATTGCAAGCAGCAAGCAGTACCCCAGCAGCTGAGACCCTAGGAGCCCTCTTTCTTAAACAAAGGCTTTTTGCACTGCAGTAAGCAATGAACTCCAAAATAAAATAAAAAAAAGATTGAACAGATTGGCAGCTGGTGGCCGAGGGAGGAGGGAAAGTTTGGAAACTGGGAAACACAGCAATTGTTGGCTAATTAGAAGCCATTCCCACCTACTTAATACCAACCCATTAAGCAGAATGCACTTTTCATCTTGCCTTCACTGTTGCACATGACATTATACTCTAATCAATACCCACCCACTGGCTGCTTCAGTGCCCACAAATGAATACATTGCAGTTCAAGAATGCAGTAATTGAGTTGGGACAAAAAGCACCACGGCTTATACAGACTCCCTCCATTTCTGAAGATACCAGTGTAGCACTTGAAAAGCATAGATACAAAATCAGTATCCTGTGCTGCAAAGTGGCAGATAGGGAGCAGCTGTTATGAGCAAGAGAGATTGCAGTGCTGTGATTCAACCCAGAGAAAAAAGTTTGAACTTTATGAATTAAGATAAAAGTGGAAGGTTTGTCAGTACCCTGTGACTAACGTCCCAAAACTGTTTATGGTTTTGCTTATGGGGGGAAAAGGCGATTGTGGGCACAGAATTGTTATTCACTCAGTAGTTATATTAACACCTTGGTTGCACTTTCTTGTATTTTAAAGCTAAGGAATTTTAAAAGCAAATTTTTATTAAAATAATGCTTTCATACATTTCCCACTAGTATAATTAAGCAAAAAAAACATGTCATCTTCTATTGTTCTAGTTCTAAAACAATGTTACCCCTACAAACATGCATATACCAAAACTAAAGAAAGTAAATTTCACCGGCGCCAGCGCCTGCGACTGCTTATGGACAAATACACTCAGAGGCAGCTCCCACTGGTCAGGGTAACCGGCATACTATAAAAACAAAAAAGAGGGAGCGCCTCCATAGTGTAAAACAGTTTTAATATGAAGAATAAAAACAGTTGTATCTGTACACACAAACGTCTTAGGAATTCAAGCATGTAAAAAGTGATGGGTAAACGAAGTCACAGAAATGAAGATCAAAGGAGTTAATGCTGCATCGGAGCCTTTTAACTACCAGTCTTCCAAGGTTAACACGTTTCTGAGGCTACACCTCTTTCATCAGGTTCTGATGAAGGAGGTGTAGCCTCTGAGGTACACTTGCACACAGTTTTTGAAGGAACTCGGCAGGTACGTTGTTCCAAACATCTTGGAGAACTAACCACCAGATATTGTGTGGTTGTAGGCTGCCAGATCAGGGCTCTGTGGGGGCCAAACCATCACTTCCAGAACTCCTTGTTCTTCTTTACACTGAAAATAGTTCTTAAAGACATTGGCTGTATTTTTGGGGTCTTTATCCTGCTGCAGAATAAATGGATAAGTGTCTGCTTGTATTTCTCAGAATTGAGGGCACCATTGATCCTGACCAAATCTCCAACTCCATTGGCAGAAATGCAGCCCCAGATTTGAAAGTAACATCCACCATGCTTCACTGGTGCTGCAGACACTCATTATTGTAACATTTTCCAGCCCTTCTGCAAACAAACTGCCTCCTCATCCAGAGCAGCTGCTGCCATTTTTCTGCACCCCAGTTCCTATGTATTCATGCATAGTTAAGTTGCTTAGCCTTGTTTCCATTTCGGAGGTATGGCGTTTTGGCCACGAGACCGCAGAAAAATGTGAGCCGGTGGTCTGTACTGATGAGTCAAAATTTGAAATATTTGTTTGTTGTTTGTGGCTATATTGTTTTGCATTATTGCTCTGCATTGCCTCTCAAAGAAGGTTTACAGAAGGTTTCTGGAGTGACCAAACAGGGTGGTAACATATTTTATTGGATTTAAAATGGCCTTTCAGGCAGAAGGCCGTTTTGGGGGTGTACCCTGCTAAAGGAAAAAGTTCATGCTCAGAGGTGGGCAGGTGAAACAGATAGTAGAAATGTGGAAAATGTCCTTAAGTTACAGCACCAACATAAATGTCACCTTGGGGTAATATAGCCTCTTTGGATGATCTTGTATGGCTGTGGGGGTCCCCTTTAGTACCAGAAAATGTGTTTATTTTTACCGTATTTTACCCTCTTAGTAGGCCCTAGGCCAGGGGTGCCCATTAGGTCAATCACGATCTACCAGTCAATCGCAAAGCAAACATTGGTAGATCGCGATCAGCTCACTATCCTGAGCCCCCTCCCGCTGTGCTGGTGCGGCTGAATGTGTAAGACGCTGCACATGGGAAGGGGCGGGACACATCTCCCCATCTGCGGCGTCGGACACATTTGGCCACACTACCATCAGTGGGGGGTGGAACGCCCCTCCCCGCCTGCAGTGTCGACACATTCAGCCACACTAGCAACGCAGGAGGACAGGACAGCGCACATGAGAGAACAGTTGGGAAGCTGCTGCAGTGCAGGCAAGGAAAGATAGCCAGGAAAGAGAGAGAGGGAATACAGTCAGAGGAGAGAGAGAGAGAGAGAAGAGACAGCCAGAAGAGAGGAGAGACAGAAGAGAGTGAGAGAGAGAGAGAGGAAGACACAGCCAGAAGAGAGGGAAGAGGCAGCCAGGAGAGAGTAAGAGGAGAGAGAAAGCAGAGACAGCCAGGAGAGACAATCAGAGGAGAGAGAGAGGAAGACACAGCCAGGAGAGTGAGAGATAGCCATAAGAGAGAGGATAGACAGTCGGAGTAGAGCGAAAGAATAGACAGCCAGGATTAAGGAGAGACAGTCAGAGGAGAGAGAGAGAAGAGGTGGCCAGGAGAGAGGAAAGAGAGAGAAGAGACAGCTAGGAGAGAGGAGAGACAGTCAGAGGAGAGAGAGGAAGACACAGCCAGGAGAGAGAAGAGACAGCCGGGAGAAAGAGAGAGAAGAGACAGCCAGGAGAGAGGAGAGACAGTCAGGAGAGAGAGAAGAGACAGCCAGCCAAGAGCAAAGAGGCAGCCAGGAGGATGAGCAAGGAGAAACAGCCATGAGAGAAAGGGAGGAGAGACAGCTAGGAGAGAGGAGAGACAGTCAGAGGAGAAAGAGAGAGAGGAAGACACAGCCAGGAGAGAGAAGAGACAGCCAGGAGAAAGAGAGAGAAGAGGCAGCCAGGAGAGAGAGTGAGGAGAGACAGCCAGCCAAGAGCGAAGAGACAGCCTGGAGGATGAGCAAGGAGAAACAGCCAGGAGAGAAAGGGAGGAGAGACAGCCAGGAGAGGAGAGACAGCCAACCTCACTAACTATGTAACTATGTAAGAGGATGAGCGTGGAGAGATAGCCAGGGCAGAGTGAGAGAGAGAGAGAGAGATGCAGTAGTCCCAGTAACCATTTTAATGTGCTTGTTTTTTAAATAAAGGGGTTTTTTCCATTAGTAGATTTCATATAGCTTGTCATTTGAGAAGTAGATCTCAAGACAAAAAATTGTAGGCACCCCTGTCCTAGGCAATGGGGCTGATATATTAAAGGCAAAAGGGCTGTTAACATTGCAAGGGTATTTGCACTTTGCAAAGGCAGTTTCCCCTTAGTTTACTGAATAAGTTTAAGCTCTGCTGACTTCTATAATACTGTTTTTTTTATTTTCCTTGCACAGGATTGGTATTCTTTGCAAAGTGAGATTTCACCACATTTATCAAACTTCATCTGCAAAGTGCAAATTCCCTTGCAGCGTTAACAGCCCTTTTGCCTTTAATATATCAGCCCCATTGCTTGCATCCTGTCTGTGATATAATCTTTAGCACCTATACATCATGTATCAGGTAAGCAGGAAAACATTGTATTTACATGTTAATAAATGGGTTAATATGGCTAATTTTTCAGCATTTTGGCTCTGAAGGGAAGAACAAACCAGTGTTTTGAGGAGAAAAAAAGCAAATAATTTTTAATTGATAGACTTTGAAAAGCTTCTATATAATTGCTTCACTTAAGTAAAACTGAACTTGTTTCTGAATATTGGTAGTGGTTAGCTCTAGGCAAACACAGTTACTTTGCTTCCCTAAGGGCATTTGATCATTGGTGTACTTAACTCTAGCCATTCTTAAAATCTGGCCTGAAGTCAGAAGAGTTCCAGTAAGATTTCAGTAATGCAATATCATCATCTCTAAAGTACACTGTGTTATCCAGTCTGGAAAAGCCTTAATACCTGATTAAAATTACATCTTTTCAATATTTCTCTGTCACTGTCCCCTGTTCAGACTCTTGGATTTTACAGCTGGAGGCTTTAATCAACCTCAGATTTATCAATGATTAGGTTAACCTGGGAGTGTGGTTTTTGAGTTTTCTAAGTGTATAAGATTTAATAGAAGGTGAACATTTTTTACTTATTTGAATTAAAATTATTTGAGGATTTAATACAGCTTTTGCTGCTGAGCAGTAGCATGCTAAAATGAGTTTAGCTGAAGTTTTTCTTGCTTAAAAGTCTAGTCCTACCAAAACAGATGTTTAAAGCAGTGTAAGGCAAAAGTAGTAGAGATAAGGTGGACATTTTGTTGCACTTGATTATTCTGACACACAGAATAATCACGCTTTTTCACAGTTGGCTACATTTTGCCAAAATTGCCTTCTAATTACATTTTCCATCACTGCAAGCCTATATTAGGGGGAATGCAGTTTGTTTAAAGCTGATAGTAATAAGCAGGAATCTTTGAAGTAAAGAAAAATCATGCAGTGCACTGGACTTAGCATTTATATGTCAACTCAAGACATATTCCCGGTCACTTAAAAAAACATGGCTGTAAGATGTTCAAACCATTATTGCCCCTGCCCCCCTTCCCAGTCGCTTTGCAATAACTTTTGCTAAATTGATTAAGGCTTCTTGATTCTCACCAGTTAATGAATGGGTTTTGTTTTTTATCAACAAACCTATTCATTGCATTTAGTGAAAAAAGACTGCCAGGTCTATTCACAAAAGGGTGAAGAGTTTGGAGAAGGCAGGAGAAGTGAATAATCTAGGACAACATGGCTGAACTGGAACGTGAGCTGAATTGGAGGATTGTTCCAAATCAGCTATTTTGGCCTAGATTGTTCACTTCTCCTGCCTTCTCCAAACTCTTCACCCTTTTGTGAATAACCCTGTATATGTTCTTATTTTATTTACTCAGAAGCTCATTGATAGAGAAATCAAGTCATTAAAAAAGATAAATAAATAACAACAGCCATTGCAAATGAAGTAGCAGCCGTTTAAGATTCACAAAATCAAAATATATTCTTATGAGCTTAAAGCTGAACTCCAGGCAGATAGGAAAGGAATGCATTTTATTCAATAAAACTTAATTACATGTATTTTTATAAACAAGTAGTTTAAGTACCTGAATTTGACCTGATATCAGCCTCTTGCAGACCTCAGACTGGAAGCTCCTTTAGTTATTCTTAAGAATAAGAATCTGTATGCCTATAGAATGCCCACAGGTTTACTATAAACTCAGAGAAGGCATTTGATAAATTTGCATAGTCCCTGCTGAACTACCTTCCAAATGAAAGAACCTTTGGAACTATGTTATTATGCTCATCCAGCCAACATACACTAACCCAAAAGACTGTTAATTACCAGCTTTAAATGTTTTTTTTTTAACAGAGCAATATAAGGATGCCCTCTGCCTATCTTCTCTTCTGCTTAGCAGCAACAGTTACAAGCAAGTTTGAAAACATATTATCCTTTCATGCACATCTGATGGCATTGTCCTGTGGTTCACGCATTATGGTCCAAGGTATACAGACATATAGCCATCATTTTGAACCCCCTAGAGCCATCAGGTGTTCGTGTTACTTAACAAAGGGCCTGATGCTATATCCTTTCACCAGTTTAAATTAGATAAAGTAAATAACTGGATTAAGGAGACTTTATTTTTGAAACCATTATGGCAAAACTACTGTTAGACATCTTCTCAGGTCAACTACAAGTGTGAAAAGTGATAGAATTCTATACAACGGTTGCCCCATGTAGGCCAAGGGTATCCCTTACTAAATTTTTCCTACCCTCATTCCTTCTCCCCACCTCTTCCTCCCTCCCTCCCTTCTCTTTTTCTTCCCAGCCCTGCCCCCCCACACTTTCTCCCAGCTTTCTACCTTCCCTCTCTGCTGTGTGGAACTATCCTCTAGCCTTTCTCTTCCCTTCTTTATTTCTGTCCTCTGTTTCCTCTAGTTGCTACATGTTCTGTAAAACTGGATTACATTTGACAAAATCCATACTGCACAGCATTATCGTGTATATGCAGTGTTACAACACCCAATAAAACTAGTATTGGAGAGAGACCCTTTGATCACAGAATGAGCAATGCTCTGGGTGTCAATGTGTCACCCCAAAGTGATCTTTTTAAGCTAAACACTAGGAAAATACAAACACCCATTAATAAAGTTATGCAATTAATAAAAATTCATAGCCATAGCCATAAATCTCCCTTGAGCCTTTCGTAAGC
The DNA here is from genome assembly GCF_000935625.1 of Nanorana parkeri. Taxonomy (NCBI): domain Eukaryota; kingdom Metazoa; phylum Chordata; class Amphibia; order Anura; family Dicroglossidae; genus Nanorana; species Nanorana parkeri. The sequence continues at coordinate 456,129 of NW_017306372.1, forward strand.
CTGTTTGCAGTAGAATGTACACATACAATTTTAAACATAGAGGTGCATTAAAGGATGTTCATAAAAGCCAATAGACACATATAATGCTGTATTACACCCCTTGATCAAATGACTACTAGATGCATTACAAGGTAGCTATTATTAAAGTAATTCTGTCACATGTGAATCAAGATCACAGTATTGTAGAGCTGGCTCAGACACTGCAAAAATCTCTTAGACATTTTAAACTCTTACTGCAATTGATGAATTATCAGCAGCAGAAAATCAGTGATGTTGATGTAATTTAAACCTCTGACACTTTTGCACAGGACAGCCTATCAGCTACATACAAGCTGCATGGACTTTCCTAACACTGCATTAGTAGTGCCCGGAATGTATTTTGTATTTAATTGTTAATCTGGACACTGAGGGAATTAACAAAACCACGTTACTTTATTTAATTGGACAACTGCTGCACATCCAAGCACTCTTTGTAAAGGCAGATTCTTTTTAATACCCTGCCAACATCCGTGCTTAGTCTGGTTTAGAAGCTTTCGTTTTTTTCAAAACAAGAGCCGCTTCCCTACATAAAGCACGTCACTGTATTTTAGCTGTAAAACAGTTGTTGATAAACACTATGATAAAAGAGGGAAACAAAGACGGCTATAATAAATTCTGCCGGTGATAATAAATATTCAGACACAGGTAATTATCAGGTTTAATAGCATTTTTCAGCACGAGCCATTACTTGACATCCAGAAAATACTATTACATTACCCTGCATAGATACATTGTTATGACATGCAATAACTACTTGAATATAAAGGGGATTAATAATTTAAAAGATGTTAACAAATTAGGGCCATCATTAAAACTAGACTTTGAAGCACACTGTAGAAAAATCAGTCCAAGATAGTGCTGAGCTCTTATGATAAAGAATTACGGCATTAATTCTGCAAAGTGAACTTATTGCTCCTATTCGTCTCCCGGTCCCTGGAGCATTAAGAGACAAAAAGAATGATATAATCACTGTATTCCTCTGCACAACACCTCGCATATTTTCATCACTATTTCACAGCTGTTCTTGACTGCGCCGGGGAAAGGAAACAGATACGCACATCATGTGCCCTTTGCTTTTGCTGTGTTTACTGACGTGTAGTTATTGTTTGTTTTGTATTATCATAAGAAATGCAAGAGAATGTAATGTTGGTTTCATATCCCTGTGAGCTCTGTTATCGACGGCATTCCCTCTGACTAAACATCTTTTAGAATTTGATCTCAAAATGTTTTTCATATTTTAAAGGGGAAGAAAAAAAGACAAATATTTGTATGTATAATTTGATGTAATATTTAATGTAAGGTAATTCTGCAATAACAGGGAGCTACTGTATTTCAAGAACTTTCATGGGTAGGTTGAAGCTGTAACATCTGACAAAAAAGTAATATATTGCAGCGCACTAGTCCTTAAAGGAGGTGGCTGCATTCGTTTTCATTTTTTTCACAACTTTAGGATTATTTTCATTCATTTTGATCTGGCGATCCGGCCAGTAACACACTCCCTGTCCTAGGATTATAATGCTTACTTACTTTACTGTATGGAGGAGCAGGATTACAGAAAACCTACACCTCTTCTATTTTCCACAACATAAGGAGAGGTGTTTTGTAGTCCACAGAGGTAGCTAGAAACATTGTAACTAGAGAGTGCAGCACAGGTTGAGAGCACAGAAAGTTATCAGCCGGCAGGATCAAACAAATACAAAAATATAAAAAAAAGCTTTGAATTAAAAATGTAAAGTGTATGTCAAACCATTTTTTTTCTATTTTTGGATATAGCGGGGAAGGATTAAAACTTTTGTTGGGTTTTTACTGCTATCCAGGGTTTTGTTAGATGGATTTACCCTAACGTCCTGTCCTGCTGACAACGGTTTTACCAGACAGGAAGTAAGTTGCTGTTGGAGAGGTACAGAATACTTTCTGTGTGGTAAAAGGTCAACAGGACAGGAAATGAGGGTAAATCTCTCTAACAGATCCCAAAATACCATTAAAAACCTCACAGGGGTTCTAACCCTTCTCTACTCATTCCAAAACGAATAAAAAAAGCTTTGTCTAGATGTTTATTTTAACAGAGCAAAGTGAGCAAATAAAGAAGTTAGGGTTTACATGCACTTTGAAGTCTAACAAAGGTATTGTTGTTACCTTTGAACAGTGGCGTAACTAGTGACCTCAGGGCCCCGATGCAAAAATCCATGAAGGGCTCCACCCAAGAAGAAACAAATTAGATTTATTTTTTTTAAACAAAATTTAGACAAGGGAAAAAAAACACTCTTCTCTTTCATGTCCCCAGCTCCCCATTATCTCCCCCTTCATGTCCCCAGCTTTCCGCTCCCGGACCCCATGTCACCTTCATACTTCCAGCTCCCTGTCTCCCCCTTCGTGTCCGCAGCAGCTCTAGTCGGCATTGGGCAGCAGTTCTGTGTGATGAGGGGGCGGGGATTACACCGCTCTCACTCATTGGCTGCTGCCCGGCTGGATGATACTTCACACAACGCCCGGAACCAGGTGAGGGGAGCAGCGTGAAGCATGTAGGGCCCAGGACAGGAGGAAGAGGTCCCGGGACTGACATTAGCGGTTACCGGAATAATAAATATCCTGGTAATCAGCGGTTACCAGGGGCCCCTTCCTCCTGTCCTGGGCCCTCTCCAAGTGACGGAACTCCAGGGCCCGGTCGCGGCCGCGACCTCTGCGACCCTGGTAGTTCCGCCACTGCCTTTGAAACATTTGAGGCTAGGTCAGGTTAACTTTTAAGAACAAAACCAATTAATATTTGTTTTGTCTTGATTTTGTGCACATTGGTCCCAGAATCAATTTAGCCAGCAAATGTCCACTCCAAGAATCAGCAAAATAGGGGTTTAGGGTTTTTGCCCTTAAGAGAAATGGCTTTCAGTCTTTTTGTTTATATAGTTTTAAAAAGATATTTGTATACATTGTATTTTATTTTTTACTATTTCTTTAAAATCTTTGTTTAACAAATATTCATTTAACAGGGGATGCATGAATGGTACAGGTTTCACAAAACTGTATGGATTTCCTAGAGAGAGATCACAGCAAATTCTATTTGCCTTCTGGTTGTCTCTAACATTGAATGTCTTTATAGCCCTGACAGAGCAAAGCAGGCAAATAGGTGGAAGGGGGAGGGAGGAGTCACTGCTCTGAATCATTCAGATGTGTGTGTAAACTTGAGATTGAAACTTGAGATTGAAACTTGAGATTGAGCTATTGAGTTCTCTAAACAGGCTTTTTCTTTCAGTAGAACAGCTATGGATAGCATTAAAGATGTAAAAAGGAGTCCACAGCTCTACCTGCTGGTGGAAAAGGAAAATACTAAGGGGTCTATTCACGAAGCTGCCGAGGGCAGCCGAGTGAATGACCGATCAGAAGTGAAGTGAGCCGAACACTGTTCGGCTATTCACTTCAGGCTGGTACGGCTGATTTCAGCCGTACATCGGCTGAAATCAGCCGTAGATCGGCTTGCTTCACATGACATGCTCATGTCAGAATACAGAAAAAAAGACAGAGCGGGTTTCTCTCCTTGGCGGCCGGGAGCAGGAGGCTCCCGGGGCGCCAGGGAAAGTCAGCTGTTTGGAGATCAGTGTCCCTGAAAGTGGCCGGAGCCAGCCGTAAGATCACCAGCCACTGATGACAGCTATTCATTTACAGAGGACTGTCAGGGGTACCCTTCTGATATAAGATTATGGTCGCTGAAATGACCATGAGCTTATAGCAGACATTTGAATGCCAGCAAAGAAAGGCATACTGAGCCGGCCAGCTAGGAGCATTTTTATTCCGTCTTATGGCTTATGTCGTTGGCAAGGAAAGGGTTAAATATTTTTTTTGTGGGTTTTCTGCTAACTTAAAGTTTTGTAAAAAGAGATTGGGCAAAAGCAGGATTGCTGGGGGTAAAAAAAAAAACCCTAAAGAGAATAAAAGGATAAAACATAGCAGATACTGTAAGAGCTTAATCTGTTCAGTCTTATGAAAAGAAGGGAAAGGAGACACATGATTACAACGTTTACATTCATTAAAGTTGTGAATAAGGTTCAGGATAGCTGAATTTTCAGTATGAAGCTAAGATGAACATGGGGAATGCATTCAAACTAGCTGAAATTCAAAACTAACCTTAGAAAGTATTATTTTAGGACTACTTCCTAAATTAGGCCAATTGTTGTATCTTCTATGTGGCTGAAATTTCAGGAAGCGGCTAAGTGGCAGAGCATCTAAAAGTAGTTTTTGCAGTGTACAGCTTATGTAGGCCTCACTCATTTTGAGAAACCATTCAGCTGTGCTGTAGTTTTTATGTGCTAACAGGGGACATGCTTATAGGATCTGTAAGTATAACTTAAAGGGTATCTATGATCAAAATCTAAAAATGAATATGTACTTTTACATTCAATTGCTAAAAGTTCTATCCCACTCCTAATACCCACATTGATCTAGAAGTTTGTAAACTTATTGAAGATGGGTATAGGATGGACTTCCTCAATGCACTGACACAATTTCACTCAACCCTTGCTGGAAGCAATGCATGATGGGAAATGTAGTCTGAGATGATCTGAGAAATCAAGACTGAATCACATCAAGTTGCAGGGAAAGAGATTCAAAGCACACTGGAAATCCAGGAAGTTGCTGAAAGTGATGGACAGAGGGCAGCATGATATAAAAGGACATTTTCAAGAAAGCTTTAAATGTACTATTAAAAATAACTATAGTATGTATACCTATTACAGTGCTGATGTTATAACAGGATATGCTGGGACCTTAGAACTCCTTTAACTGCAGCAGAGACAAATCAGGTCTTCTGCCCTGACAGATAGGGTCTGTGCTGTGTGGCAGGTCTTTGTAAATCTCCGAATTGAACAGACAAAAATATCCATTCTTTGGCAGGTAAAACAGCTCATGCATATGTATTTTATTTGTGTTTTTAGCGGTTTGCCTGGAGTTCAGCTTTAAACTTTTTAATAGATAAATGACACTGAGAATGCAGTACCACTGCAGCAGTCTGTCTCCCCCTACCCTAACAGTAACTAATGGTAATCTTGAATTGCAGAAAGTCCTTACCCAACAGCTAGTATGCTAACCTTTCCTTCTTCCTGATGTACACTTAGGAATTTGGGGTGCATATTCACTATGCTCTTGCTGACTGACTTCTGCAGAGGCAGGAAAGCTCTTTCTTTGGTCATAAATGTTTTCACAAACTGTCCATTAATTCAAAATATGTTCTACTCGGTTTGTTTGCTTCACACAGGCAGAAAGAATACTCTCTTGTTTCTTTGATACAAGTAGTAGGAGTGTTATAACATGGAGATAAGTATCTGCAGTGTGGAGTTCCCATGCAGTAAAACATAAAGCAAGCTACTGAAGTCTTAACTTCCTACCTGCAAACATGTGCCAGTATGAATTCCGAGAACCAGCATGACAGGCAGCTAGCATCTTCAGAATTATGGTGGGAATAAGTGTATGGCCATTTCTGTCAGATTCTTTTGAAATACTGAACTTTATTGTATAAAACAGAACATTTTTAATTTGGATATCAAGGAAATAATAGAACAGTTTATTTGCTTGTATTGATAAAGAGTAGTAATTAAATACCTAGTACATCTTAATGCTATTTGTTTTCTCCAATGAAAAAATGCCTTTTTGTGTACAAAAAGAAAGCCTTGATAAATAACACCTTCAGCCTCCGTTTTATATCTTCTTGCAAATCATGCTCAGTGTTTAACCACTAGGCAACAAGCCATTAATTCAGATGACAGCCGTGTTCTAGAGTCCACCCAGGCAACTAATTGCAAGAGTATCTCAGAAATAATATATACTGCAACATTCCAATACACAATGGCATAAGTGACACTCGGGTATAAATGTAAAAAAGAACAAGCGCTGTATAGTTTTTTCAGTGTGCCTTTGCAATCGGTCTTCTAGAAACACTACATATTCAACTTTGTATATTGCGATCTACAATCCAATAAATTCAGCAATATTAAATATTATATAAAACTTTTTTAATTTGTTAATCATTTTAAAAGCAATTCCAGAGAAACAATCTAAAACACAGTTAAAGCACATGTATAGTAATTATTTTCAAACAACACCTGGGAGTCCACAACTGTAACTATGGGTACCTTCCTGAGTCCTTAATCAATGGTTACAGCAACTTATAAGTACTTAAAAAGTTCTACATAGGGAAAACAAAACATTAGCTATAAGTAAAGGTGCCCATACACCTTGCGATTATCGTATGATAATCGCGGGAAATCCCGCGATCGTACGATAATCGCAAGGTGTATGGAAGGCATGCAACCGTTTTTACTGTACGTTCGCACGTCTTTTATCGAACCAGCATGCTAGAAAACCCACCGAGAATTGTACGATTGTCGGCAGGTTTCTAGCATGCTCGTTCGACAACTGCGGAACGGGCAGACTGCCCGTTCAGCATTGCGGTCATCGGTCGTTCGATGATCGCAAGTACGATCTGCCTGTCCAAGATGGGCAGATCGTACAAGCTTTTAATTAGCTTACAACCATCGCAAGACAAAAGTCTTGCGGTGGTTGTAAGGTGTATGGGCACCTTTAGAATTGGAGAGCATCTTATGGATATTAAGAAGTATAGAACCTGCTGCAGCAAAAATGACATTTATAAAGGAAAAAAAAAAAGCATGCAGTTTCCCCTCCCAAGCAATACCAGACCCTTTAAGTCTGGTAGGAATGTTAGGAGGGACCCCATTTAAATAAAAATAAAAAAAAAGTGTGAGGTCCCCCCCCAAAAGTCATACCAGACCCTTAACGTCTGGTAGGAATTTTAGGAGGGACCCCATTTTAAAAAAAACAAAAGAAAGTGTGTGAGGTTCCCCCTCAAATTCATACCAGGCCCTTAAAGTCTGGTAATAATTTTTATGAAGAACCCCACCCCCAAAATGGAGGAAAAAAACACAGGATCCCCCATAAAATTCCTAACCAGGCCCTTGATCCCAGTACGGGCAGGGCAGGAAAAGGGGGGGGGACGAACGAGCGCCCCCCCCTTCCTGCCATACCAGGCCACATGCCCTCAGCAATGGTTGCTTTCCTGGGTCGCCCCTGGAAAAGTGCCTTGTCCCCGTGCCGATGGGGACAAGGGCCTCTTTCCCACAAGCCCTGGGGTTTTAGTTGTGGGGCTGCGGGCAGGGGGGCTTATTCACAATGGGGTATCCCTTTAATAAAGGGGCACCCAGATGCGGCCCCCCTTGTGAATGAGTAAGGGGTACTTATACCCCTACCCATTCAACTTTATTCTGACACAAGCGATGTCAGAATAGAGAAAAGAAAAGAAAAAAAAAGACGAATTCCCATTCAAAAGCATTGGGAGTTTACTATTGGCTATTGCAAATTGAAATAGCCAATAGTAATGTCCCAATGCTTTTGAATGGGAATTCGTCTTTTCTTTTCTCTATTCTGACATCGCTCGTGTCAGAATAAAGAAAAAAGACACAGCTGGGTTTTTCTCCTTGGCGGCCGGGAGCAGGAGACTCCCGGGGTGCCAGGGAGAGTCAGCTATTTGGAGATCAGTGTCCCTGGTTAGCAACCAGGGACGCTGATCTCTCTGAAAGTGGCCGGAGCCAGCCGTAAGATCACGGCTGGCTCCGCCCAGCTGTCAGAAGCAGGCTGTCGGCCGGCCGCTCGGCCGGCCGCTCGGCCGGCCGCTCGGCCGGCCGCTCGGCCGGCCGCTCGGCCGGCCGCTCGGCCGGCCGCTCGGCCGGCCGCTCGGCCGGCCGCTCGGCCGGCCGCTCGGCCGGCCGCTCGGCCGGCCGCTCGGCCGGCCGCTCGGCCAGCTTCGGCTTTCAGCACGGCTCAGCCGAGCCGAGGCATATGCGATCGGCTCGACTGAGCCGCTCGGCCGTGATCGGGAGCTGTACGGGCTATTCACAATAGCCCGTACAGCACACCCTCGGTTCTCCTGAACCGAAGGGGTCCTTGGGCCGAAGCTAGCCGAAGGATCGGCCGAAGCTACGGCCAGATCCTTCGGCAGCTTTGTGAATAGACCCCTTTGTTTAGACCAAAAAGTTGAAAACTTCATAAATATGAATATAAATATTGTGCAATCTTCAAAATTGGGACTATCATGTTTTTATTTTATAAGTCCTCTTCTTTCAGTAAATTTATTGGTTATTGGTTTGCTAGCCCATCATTTTTTTTGTTACATTACTAGGGGATGTGCACAGGGTATGCATATTGGAGGGTCCCAAAACTGTGAGCCTGTATAGGTTTTTTCCAGCTCTGGTACAAAGTATCACTTTCATAAACGTTTTACACCTTACTTTTCTTTGGCTGTTTTTCACAAATTCTATTTATGATAAACTTGATCTCTGAACTAAGGAACTAAATATCAGATTCAAACTTCTATGAATGTAGAGTGGGTCAAATTCAGCTAAAATTAATACTGTAACTCCTGCCATGTCATATTCTGGAGAAAGCACTATCTAGTATGGCTAACCATAGTTTAATCCTGAACCGAAAGGTCTATCAGGATTAGGGTAATATGTGCAGTAAAGTGCCTCTGGCTAGCACAGAACTGGAAAGTCAACAACCCTTAGGTTAAAGAAGGTACCATGTTCACGAATTCTTAAGTGAGCAAGGATGCAATCGCTGCACTACATGAATCTCCCCATCTATCTTTATGCTATTATTAGAGCATTAAAGAGATATTAAATTGACTATTATCCATGTACAGTTAAAGCAAAGGTAACAACAAGAAAGAACTAAATAAAAACAGTAAGCTAAAAGAACACAATGACCAGGTTAAAATGATATTAATCTGATATCCATTATGAATGGCCTAATATAGAGCTACGTGTGGGCATACAGTTTTCTTTTATCTTCTTTATGTATTTTTAAACAGGTAAAGTTCTATTTTCTGCTGGCAGATCTGAAACAGGTAAATAAAAACCTGTGACAACCAGTTCTGAAACCTGCATTTATCTGTATTGCAGCTGCTTCAAAACTGATGTTTCAAATATGACATTCAAATATATTTCAATATAAAGTACAGAGGACATTGAGCCATTGAGGACATTGAGCCATTCACAAACTAGTTTGTTGCAACCCATTGACTGACCGGTAAAAGCTCATTTTTGATTGGTTATAGATTGCTGTACAAATATTTTAGAATACCTATCACAAGATTAATACAGCAGCTGCCAGTGCTGACCTGTTTATAAAAAATGCTAATTGTTTGGAGGTGATGCTGAACCTTCGGCTTCAATATTTTTGAGTCACCGACACCAAACAAGTATGTAGATGAGGAAAGAAGATGAGATAAGTTACGATAGATATTCTTATCTGCATACTTATTTCAGATCAGTGAGATCAGTAAATTCCTACATATTTTCCCTACCATTTCCTCTGCATATTTAAGGTTGCACAACCATGAAGGCAGACAGTCTGCATTTGGGGTTGTGTGCCTATCGGCATGGCTCCCTGCTGTGTAAAATATCCAGGAATTGACATTATACAGCTTCAACACTTAGGGCCACATTGGTAGCAAAGGGTGCTAACTTTTTAAGAAGGAATCGGCAACGGTATCCTCAATTTTTCTATCATTACAGGTCCCCGTTAATAAATAAGACAATACTGAAAACATTTATAAAGCTCATGCAGGCTGAAACCAGCTTTTACAGCTCATTGTATCTGTTGTTTTCCAAAGTACATTTACATTGTATTATATACTATGTTGTTACACCATGATACATCTCTTTCTATTTATAGTGTTAATAATTAACAAAATTGTGTTTATATTTGTTTGTAAAGCATAGAAGCTGTGTGGTTTTCAGCTTGTGTGAGTTTAATAAATAGCGACCACTCTGTAGTTAAATTTTGCTTAATCTGAAAGCCTGTGCCTAATGTACAGCTGTCCATGGCTAAAACTGGCTTAACTAGTGATAGATGTTCCAGCAGATTGCTGAAGATTTTTCACATGAAATGATGTTGTGCTAACTTGAGTTAAGAAGTGAGCCACTTGGTCTGCTCCCCTTACAACACACACTTCCACACTTCCCAATTAGTGAAGCTATTTAATGGGCAGTTTTGCAGACCAACAGAGTGGAGCTGAAGCAGGAATAGAACGTACAATCTTTAGATATGTGATTGAGCATTCTGGCAATTTAGAGCACTATGTGATCGGCATTAAAAGTCAAACTCCTTTTTCCACACCTCGCTGTTTGTTAAATTTTATTTACTTAAAGCGAACCCAGTGAGCCCAGACTATACCAGCTAAAGTATTCACATATTTTGAAAAAGCAGTAATAGCACTTTAAAACAAGCCCTCATTCACCTTTGTAGTTATAAGTATTGTGAATTGTCTGTTCCCATAGAAAGACTAGGGACAAGCTGAGCTTCCCCTCAATAACATACAATGCTGCTAGATCTTTAAACCTTTGTTAGGACAGAAATTGTTCATATCTAGTTTACAGGTGATAATGAGATCTGCTAGCACAGTACAGACAGGGTTATTTATATTAACAGTAACTAGTTTTGCATTCCAGAGTAAAGCTCAGTACAGAGAACAAATTTTCTTTCAGAATAGAGCACGTATTGTGCAAGCAGCAACATAAAAAAAATAGTTGTTATGCTATGTGAATGAGAAACAAGTAACAAATATAAAATAGGTGTTATCGTAGGGTTGCTTATCAAACTCGTTAAGATAGAAACAACCCCAAAAGAGTGTTTGCAGACATACTTTTTTATTGTGTATTCACTAGAAATTCTCTCTGTTTTCCCACAGCTCGAGCCTTTATGTTGTTATAAATAATAGTACTTTATTTTAATTCTCTATACCAATTTCTGTAACTGGAATAACTGTCACTAATCATTTCTGTCACTGGAGTTTAATATAAAAACAAAAGCAAACTGGCTGCCCACAGTCACAGGTTTTGTCCTATAATAACTTGGAACATTAAAGAAGGAATCTGATTGGTCACTTTGTTGCCAGTTTCATTTCTCTGTTTGTTTTCTAAACAGCTTCCATATTTATAGTACATTTGTATTGTATTCCAGTACATAAAAGGTACCATCATTTATTTTGTTGCATCGAACAGTACCACTTTGATAACTAAAACTGAATTCCAAAATAAGGTGCAGTGTTTTATGTGATGCCAGTACAGATTTAAAACACAATGTCCTGCTTTATAGCGACTTGTTTATTATTTGATATTCACTTTAATATGTAGCTTATTTTATTTTATTTTTTAAGATAATGTAAATGTTGGAAATTAGAATAACAAAAACAAGTGTGTCAAGGCTAACTGCAGAATCTTGCATCTAACTGTACCTTCCACAATTATAAATACAAAGTGTGCATTGAAAAAGAAAGATATTAAAAAGTACCGGTAATTGTTAATGATTGTTATGCCATACCAGAGTGTAGCCCATGAATCCAAAATACATAAAGGGGATGCACAGCATATCTGTGCATTTCTGCTAATTAAGCACAGTTCTACATATTTTCCTTCTACTGGAGTATAGCTGCTGTTTAAATATGCTGCAGCTCAACACTGACAGCTGGAGGGGAAGCAGTATCAGGACCTGCTTTTAGATTTAAACCATTTTCACTGTTCATCCAAATAGTATGAGGTACCTATTAAACATGTCTCTGTTCTTTTCCATTGGCAGCAATATTTTAATTTTCTCTTCAGCCAATGAAAGTGGACAAGTCCCAAGTGTAAGAAAGCAAGGATGAAGGGGAGGTATTAGGAGTCCAATAAGAGATGGTCCCCCTGGATATTGCTGAGTAGGGGATTTCCATATTTTTAATATCTATAGCCCCTTTTTATTACATCCACTAAAACTAAAGTGAAATTAGCATACAAATTTTCTAAGCATAGCCTTGTAATAATTAATACAAATGCACCAATCGTAGTTTCATAAATAAACTAGAAAGTTGGGAGGACAAAGTCCAAAGGTGTATCGCTCGCCCAGAGGACTAATAGGGAACGGGACAGGGGTAGTTGAACAAGTGAGCGGCTTCTGGAACCTGTGGACCGGGGGTGTCCGTCTTAAATGTGTGAACAGAGAAGGGTGGGAGAAGCGCTTCAACTAAGTTCAGGTGGAGTGGGTGGGAGGAAAGGGTCAGTTCTGCAAGATTATGCAAGGGTGAAGCTTCCAGAATGTAAGTGGTGAATCCGATTGAAAAAGTAAAAAGATGAAAACCAGGTTGAGATCTGAGTATCACATGTGCATGTTAATGCGTGTAGAGACTCACTGTTAGGTTTGGAGTGTTGTGGAGTCAACAATGAACGGCAAGATCCGCTGGTCACGGTGCTTGTGGCGAGGAGGGAAGGTCGGATGTCCGTCGGTTCGGTGCTTCTATTGTTCTATGGACGGTTCCTGGGTGGTGTTGTGGGAGCCGGGTGCACGGCGTTCCCTGAGCTGGGAGACAGTGAGGCCGATGTGCAGAGGAGCTTCCTAGTGGTGTGGACGCTGTGTGCAACAGCCGTCCCGATCAATGAGCCGGGCGTCTCGAGGGGTCACCGCGCTGGTAGGGCCCGGGCTGCCCCTGTGAAGGAGCGCTGTTGACGGGTGCGCCAGCGCCGATATGCTGGAGGCAGGTGACAGGCACTCGAGAGTCTACCGCACATGAAGTGACAGCAAGGGGGAGGAGTTTGGGAACTCCAGTTGCTATGTTACTATTGCAACGCGTTTAGAAGACAAAACTATTCTTGCAAAGAAATGTAAAATAAATTATTTGAATTTGAATACATGAAATTGTTAATGAAACAGTAGCTTAGGATGACCAAATAAAATGTAACCATCAACTGATCAAAATTTACTAACAGCAGTGAAATATATGCATCTATTCTAATCAACCACATTTAAAATTAATTTAGTTAATTTAGTTATTACTTGTAAAATTGGCCGGCTAATCAACACTCCACTCTTAAGGTGCCTATACACCTTACAACCATCGCAAGACCTTTGTCTTGCGATGGTCGTAAGCTAATTAAAAGCTCGTACGACCTGCCCATCTTGGACAGGCAGATCGTACTTGCGATCATCGAAAGCCCGCCCCCCAGAGGGGCGGACTTCCGATGACCGCAATGCTAAACGGGCAGTGTGCGCGTGCGCACACCGGCCCGTTCCGCAGTTGTCGAACGAGCAGGCTAGAAACCCGCTGAGGATCGTACGATTCTCGGTGGGTTTTCTAGCATGCTGGTTCGACAAAAGACGTGCGACCGTACAGTAAAAACAGTCTCACACCTTTCATACAGCTTGCGATTATCGTACGATCGTGGGATTTCCCGCGATTATCGTACGATAATCGCAAGGTGTGTTGCCACCTTTATAGCCTAAGTTTTCTAAAACACCTATCTTATCAATACTATTGTCTTCTCTGACAGATCCCCAGTTATCAACAAATTTTGTACAATTTTGACATCACTTGTAGTTTTCATAACTAGGTTACATGAAGACCAATGTCATTTAATAAATATTGATAAATAAGCTCTTCGTATTTGTCCTGTGGGTGGGAATGAAAAAAGTGCAAAATGATTACATGTTGCTGAGTCTCTCGTCATAATCCATTTGCTCTACTTTGCCATTGCCTGTTACTGTATTAAAAGCATTTGGTTTAAAATCACAATTGTGAAAGGAAAGCAGGCTGCAGAAGGGGAAGACGTATTTGGAAATCTAGCTGCATATCTGTTTATTTTGTGTTGTTCCCGACAGGTTTAATTTGTGTTGTTTCAGCAAAGCCCCTCATGTCCCTGATCAATGAGCCATTTAGGGGCATTCTGTATACAGAATTGCTATTATGAAGATCGTATTGTATTTCAACAAACCATCTCGTGGTTTGAGATTTATACTGAGCCTGCTAAGCACCTGTTATATAAATAAGGGCTTAGTTTGTGTATTACATCTACAAGTCTTCCCAAAGCCTTCCTTTTGCTACAGCATATCTAGACAGATCTGTATTGATTTTTTTCCTCCCCCCATTTTTGACAATTATATTTATTTGTGGGATTTGCATCAAAATGGCATCTAATAGGATGTTTAGGTGTTCTTATCACACCAAATCAGGGAGAGTCAAATAGATTTTTCAATGCAAAAATCAATACAGTCAGTCGTTGCCTTGATAAAATGCATTAGATGAGGGACAGCACCTCACAAAACAATGGTCATATTAATTCATTCCACTTTAAAAAGAATTTCAGCATTACAAAAAGCTGTCCAAGAAGTGTGTCAAGTTGTATTGTTTTCCTTTTATGTGTTAATCATCTATAACGGTGACTGTATAACTGCCAACTCTGGAGGACTACATTGCTCTAGTACACCCCTCATAATAACATGCATACTTGGCTGCTGTAACGTTTTTAACTTTAACTATACCAAATGTAAATGTATGATGAATGAATGTATAGACTGATAGTTACAATGTGTTTTAGAGACTATATAAATTGTTTTATTAGTCCCTGCCCAAACTGAGCTTACATTGTAGAGTTCAATACACTAGTTTAGGTTGAAGGATTGTAAGGGTTATAAGTTAGAGGAATGGTTAGGGTATAGGGTACAGGTCTGGGATATTTACATTCACTGTTTTTTTAACAAGTTTATGTCACTGAGGATTCTAGCGCTGAGAGCTACTAAGCTAAACAAATAACTTACCATGCTTTTGGATTATGCATGGAAACTGGAACACTATTGAGTAAACCATATTCCTCATGGGGAGAAGATACATTTCTTTTTCGTTCATTAAAGGACATACGATTATAAGTAAATCAGAGTTGATTGTGTTAAACTACTGCCTACAAGATGAATTGGACACTGGAAAACAAAAGAAGTTGTTGGCCAGCCAAGTATAATAACTGCCACTTCCATTAAGCTTCAGTTCCTTGCTAGTGTCCTAGTTTGAGGTCTTTTCTTTTTAGAGCTTCTTTTTAGAGCTCTGGATAAGAGCTCAGCTACTAAGCTGAGCTCTTATCCAGCTCTGTAGATAGGCTAATCCTCGCTACCACCTCAGAGGCAAAACCTAGACCCACCGTGCGGGAGATGTGGAGTTTGCCTGTAATGTGACCCTCAGGCACTTGGCTGTTTGTGGCACAGAAACCTAGTGCACTGGTTTGTTAGCGGCAGAGCACTTTACAGGTCCAGGATCATGGGACAGCCTCTGTTGTGACCCAGTCCCTGATGACTACCTTGGGAGTATGAACTACCTGGAATATGGCATTTGATCACTGGGTCCTGCATTTGGCCCTCTCCTGTACCCTAATTCTGTTGTTATTCTCCGCGGACTATGATAAGTCTCTTGGACTTAGCCTTATACCAAAGGCACTTCTTGCTGTGTTTATTTACATTGCCTCAGTTGCAACACAGTATGGATTCTAAATGCAAAGGGAGAAGGCCTGTCCTGCTCAAGAACCACTAACATCTCTGGGGCAGCCTGCAGTGACACCAGTAGCCTGGATCACTGTCTCCTGCTTGAGTCCACACTCTCCTCTGAGTCTTCCGGAACTCCCTCAGGTGTGGCTCTCTCCTCTGCATTATCCATGGAGGGATTTTCTATAGCTATGCTAGATCTAGATTTTATGCGCAAAATTCCTTTCATCATAGTTGACTCAAAAATGCAGAGGACATATGCCTACTTCTATGATGTCTTCCCCAAAGTCTGTCTCTGACATTCCTGCAGCTGTAGCAGCTTCTAAACATGTGTATGCTCTCTTTGATGAAGAATCTCACAAAGCTCCTAATCTTAAAGATACTATGTCGGTTCTTATTGACGCGGTGTGCACATTTTTAAAACTGGAGCAAACTATCTCAGATCACTAGTGTTAACGGTTCAGACTTCCTTAAAAGGTCTTAACACAGTAAAACCTTTTCCTGTCTATTCTTGCTGAAACCTGTTCTGTACAGAGACTGGACTACTCCTGACAAACTGTTCTCTCCTCCCAGAGGCTTTCCTGAGCAACATCCTTTCGGGGGTCATTTATTAAAAAGTGGCCTCTTCACATATTGGATTTGGATATTTCTTGCCTTGATAAGTCACTGACTTTTCTTGTTGTTGATGTTCCAGTGTTTAAGAATCAGGTTGACCAGCAACTGTAAGCCGTTTCCAACCCCCTGTTCTACCTAGCAAACTGTGCAATGCCACCTGCTTTAGCTGTCATTTGGATTTGGCAGATGTTAGGGGTATAGACTAAGCATATGTTTGGTGAACCCGAAACTATGCTTATTAATAATTTAGTTATGAAGCATTACACTGCTGTGTTGATAGGATAGTGGATATTGTCTGTCTCATCTCCAGAATGAGTCTCCTATTTGTTAAGATGCAGAAAACTCTTGGCTTAAATGTGGGTCTGCAGAACACTAATGCAAAAAAATTTAGTTTATGCCATTTGATGAAGGTCTCTTTCGTGCTTCCCTGGACAACTTTATTAAAGATCTCACTGGAGAAAAAGTACTCTTTTGTTGAAAGGAATCCTAAGCCCAAGCCTGGCAAAAGTCTGCCTCTGAAGCCTAGAAGAATTTCTTTCATTTCTTCAAAGTTTCCTAGTGCAGCCATAAGTCCAGGACCCAGTTCAATGAAGGGACGCACAGACTTTTCCAAAGTGTGGGGCCATCTGTTAGCCTTTGTGGACACTACTTTGCAACTTTAATTCATCCGTAAAAGATATGGTGTCTAGTGCTGCAAGCTAGAGTTTCAATCTCTGCCCCACTTCCTGTCTTCTAACCTGCCTGTGTCTCTGCACATGCTAACAGACTTCCATGTTGCTGTGGCAAACCTCCTAAGTCAAGGAGTTATTGCCATTGTTCAAGAAACATGAAGGTTTCAAGGTTTCTTATAAAAACCTGTTCACTATTCCCAAGTTCAAAGGGTGCATTCACCCATCCTAGATATGCAGGCAATCATCCTAGATATGCAGGCAGTGCCTTCATTCAAGTTCAGAAATTTTGCATGGAATCCATCAGGGTCTCTAATAGCCTTCTTCATGAAGGAGACTTTTTAGCCTCTGTGGACTTTAAGGATGTGTTCTTGCATGTCCCTATTCCAGTACAAGGCTATTGCATTTTGCTCTACTATTGCTCACAATACCATTTTTGTGTGCTGTCCATATGGTCTGTTTTCCATGCCCCTAGTATGGAGCAAAGAACTTGCCATATTACTAGCCTTCCTGCGCTTTCTGAGAATTCCCATATTGAGATATCTTATTGATCTCCTTTTGGGAGAACAGTTGGCACTATGTCAATGTCTATTGAACTGTTCAGACTCTACAAAGGTTCAGCTGCATGCTGAACATTCAGAAGTTAGCGTTGGAACCAACGCATAGTTTGGAGTAACTTGGTCTCACTCAGGATACTCCTCTGTCGAGAGTTTTTCTTTTTTTTTTTTTTAAACTCCGGACTCTCTGCTCTACATTTGGGCTTGACAATCCAGAAGCTGTTCAGCTCCATGTTTGGCATTAGAGTTCTTGATAGTAACCTCATTCTAGGCAGTCCTGCTGCCCAATTCTACTCCAGACCATTATAACTCAAAATTCTGGCTGTGTGGGACAAGAAGGTGCATTCTCTGGGCCAACCAGCCAGCTTGGCATCCAAGACCAGGTTTTCTATGGCCTTGTGACCCATGCATCCAACTCTGGAGTTGGGGAAATCCTTCCTTCCTTTTTCCTGGAAGATTCTCATGAAAGATGCCAGCCTGACAGGCTGAGGGGAAGTCCTAGGCATCATGGTGGTCTTGGACACTGGATGAAGCTCATTTTCCCATCAACAATCTGGAGCTCCATGCTATCTGGTTGTTTCCACAATGCTGGACCTCTCGGCTGCAGGGCAATGCAATCAGGATTTAGTTGGACAATGCCACAGTAGAGGCATATATTAATTGATCAAGAAGGAATTAGGGTTCTCACTGCAGGAAGAAAGCAGAAAAGATTATGTTTTGGGCAGAACTTAATGTTCCAGGCATGGACAATTGTCCAGCAGGCTTCCTCAGCTGGCAGCCCCTGGATGTACAGGAATACACCCAGAGGTGTTCTAGGACCTTTGTTGCAAGTGGAGAACACCAGAAATGGACCTACTGCCTTCAGATTCAACAATAAACTCAAGTTTGTATAAAAATGCAGAGATCCTCTCACAGTGGATGCTCTAGAAAACCTGTTGGATCAGTACATTCTAATCTATATCTTTCCTCCTCTGAAACTCCTTCCTCGTCTGCTCCACAGTATTGAAATGGAGGGCAGTCTGATGATTCTTATTGCACCAAACTGGCCTAGGTGGATATGGTACAGTGACCTCACCAGAACCCTGGCAGACACTTCATGGGCTATTACAGGTCATCTGGATCTTCTGTCCTAGGGAAAGGTTTACCATCTGGTTTCACTGTCTTTGATGCCATGGCTGTTGAAGCCCATGTTCTAAGATATAAGGGGCTTTCTAAATCAACAATTCCTACACTTTTTAAAGTTAGAAAGTTGATATAATGCAAGATCTACCATTACACATGGAAAGCATACTTTGCTTAGTGCAGCTGAATGGGTGGCAAATCCCCCAACTGGACAAAAAATAAAATAGGTTCTACCCCTTTCCTACTTCATCCACAATTACAAAAAAAAAAGCTTTGGCTATACTGACATTTTTAAAAATATGCTGCTGGTGATCAGGGATTTTGCCAAAACGTATGCACAGCATATTTGCACATTATAGCAGGCTTACTTGCTAAAGCACCTCTTCCGGTGATGCAACAGCCACAATCTCCCTTGTTACTCTTTTACCACCACTGACATTTTTATCTAGTTTTCCAGGTTTGGCATTTTTGGCATCCTGATTGGCCCGGTTGGAATGACGTAATGCCTGCCCGTACATGTGGGAGTTACTTCGTACAAAAAACATTGCTGCAAGGTAACGCAGATGCTCTTTTGAAAAGAAAGCCTACCAGCAACATTTTTTTTCTAAAATTAGTTCCACTTAAACCTTTAGAGAGAGCGAGGAGAGACAGCTAGGAAGATGATCAAGGAGAGACAGCCAGGAGAAAGAGCAAGAGACTGCCAGGGGAGAAAGTGAGTAGAGACAGCCAGGGGAGAGAGCGAGTAAAGACAGCCAGGGAGAAAGTGAGGAGAGACAGCCAGGGGAGAGCGAGGAGAGAGAGCAAGGAGAGACAGCCAGGAGGATGAGGGGGCGAGACAGTCAGGAGGATGAGGGAGGAGAGACAGCCAGGAGGAGGAGGGAGGAGAGACAGCCAGGAGGAGGAGGGAGGAGAGACAGCCAGGAAGATGAGTGAGGAGAGACAGCCAGGAAGATGAGTGAGGAGAGACAGCCAGGAGGATGAGCGGGGAAAGACAGCAAAGAGAGAGAGCGAGGAGAGAAAGCAGAACCCCTGTGCTCTTATCTGCACACTGTGTTTCAGACACCTCCTTGCTCCTCGAGTTCCAGCATCCCTCTGTGTCCTGTGCCTCCTACATACAGTCAATTTGGAGCACCAGGTCCCAGTGGTTGCCCCTGTCTGCCTGACATCTTGTGTCTGGGTTTCAGCTGGCCTGAAACCCAGACACAGCATATACAGGACTCAAAACCCAGACTGTCTGGGTTAATCTCGGACAGGTGGCAACCCTGGGAGGAGGTCTCGGGCCCCCTCAAGGCTGCAGGGCCTCGGGCATTGCCTGAGAGCCCGAAAGGTCAGTCCATCCCTGGCGATGATCTCCCATATGGCTATGCCATTTGTCTTCTGCCTGGCGCTCAAGGGACAGCTGCTGTGGGCCCCTGTAAATTATGGTTACTTTTATTTAGGGTCTGTCCACTGCCTATCTGTGTAAAAGGGGTAAAAATAAAAAGGGTGCATAGTCTACCACAGGCCACCAGCGTAGCAGGTATACATATGTGTGATTTACTAAAGGTGTGGGTGAAAATGAATTTGCAAAGAATACCTAATCGCAATCAAGGAAAATAAAAAAAGGTTTTTTTTCTTGCACATGATTGGATGATGGAAGTCACCAGAACTTCACCTCATTCACTATGCTAAGAGAAAATTCCCTTGCAAAGTGAAAATCCACTTGCAAAGTGAACAGCCTAAATAAACGTCATTGTCTTTATTGTAACAAAATTATAAAAACTTTGTTTTTCCACAGTAACACTGCTGTAGAGTCACTAGGTAAAGTTTGATACCTGCTTGTTCTGCAACTGTAGAGATGACCTACGAATGGTATTAGCTAGGAGCTAACCCATTCTAGAGTGACTGATTTAGAACACTGTTGTTAACATCATTGATTTTAGAGCATGTTCCACCACACCACATAATACACAACATAATATAGAAGTTCATCAACTCCAAGACAAACTCAGTTCTTGTACTGAGAAGAGCTGCTCTGTCTCTCAGAAAGATGTGGAAGAAAAGGAATGTTCTGTCTTTGAATATAAGATCACAAACAGCTGTCAAGTAGACTGAATTCAAAAGTTGGATCTCTGAGCTTAGATATTGCACACTCAGGTCATGGTACAGCAATTTTCCCACTGAGAAACTTTATACTTTCGAATGGTGGCTGCTGTTAGGTTGCAGCTTCAATTAGAGAAGCTTTAATATTTGAAAATAATACTTTGCAGCTACATTTTATAGGGGCAGACATTATTGGCTGTGCAGCTTGTGTTATTGCACAGGTTCCTTAAAAGCAAAAAGGTCCATTCAGGGCAGTACAGGGAAAGTCTGAACTTTCCTCATATAATGATGGACATTACAAAGAGAGATTGGCCTTTATAAGTACTGCTAACTGTGCTGGTACTACAGAAGATAATCTTGATCTGATGTTTTAGAAGTTAGTTATAGTAGCAAGGGCACATCTGTTGCTAATGGGTAGAAATGGGGTTCAGTTTACCGCTACTTTGTGTTTGTGGTGAATCATGCAGGTTTTAGTCCTGGCAAATGTTTTTAAAACGCCAGTGCAGTGGATGACCTTTGAACCATGGCCAGCAGGCTTAGAATGGCCAGTAAGCAGGTTTTTTTGATAACAGAGCCCTCTCACTATAAAAGGGGGGCACAGAGGAGACATAAGGGGGAATTTATCAAAACTGAAACAAACAGAATCTGGAGCAGTTGCCCATGGCAACCAATCAGCATCTCTCTTCAGTTCGCTCAGGTAAGATTTGAAAATGAAAGAGAGAAGCTGATTGGTTGGAGTGCAAATCTGCTCCACATGTTGTCTGTTCCAGTTTTGATCATTTCCCCCCATAGTCTCATGTATTAAAGCTTCTGTAAGGAAAGGATAGGAAAAGCTGACAAACTGCATCGGATTGTTAGCTCTTTAGGCAATTATTTTTGTTGCTGACTTTTTTGTTATTATTAGGGACTTGTTTTTCTTTAGGTCTGTGGTTGATTTGAGGTCACTTTTAGCTTATGTCCTGTCCAAAGCAAACTGTATTTTGGGGTTTTCTTTTTTTTTTTGGGGGGGGGGGTATATTGGTTTTTATGTTAGGTTGACAGGGCCTTTTTTTAAGTGTTGGGTACTCGAAGCACAGAATACACTTGTTGCTGAAAGAAAGGGTCAAAACTCACATGTTCTTTATGATCCTCTATCAAGATGGATAGAAAAGTATGGTAATTGTCTGGCAAACTGTACATGGTAGAGTCCGCCACGCCAGGTTGTAGAGAGTGGGTGAGCTGTGATCCTTTCTCCTTTGGTCAGCAACAAGTGAATGCTGCTCTGCTGTATCATTTCAAAGAAACAAAATATATTAATACTATCTGGATCTATGGAGTTGGATCATATACCGTTTAGAAACCTATATACTGGATATACAACATATAGGTTTCTAAACTTAAAGGTATTAATGTTTCCAATTGGTTTGTACTAATGGCATAATGGAATAATGCAACCAGTTTGTTTGGCTTTTAATCAGCATTAAAGGGGTTTTGACTGGCTAAACAGATAATAAACTGTGATTTTATTGACATTGAGTGTAAGAGTAATATTAAAAGTGAATGGTAACTAGGAATAGGAAATAATAGTTGACACCATTTGTGGAGTGTTCTGTGTAGGCTCTATCCAACAGATACTCAAGGTTTATTACATTTTTTGACACTACAATTTTAGTGTAGTAGAGGAGAACCTCCAAATTTTCCCATATATGCCACTTCTACAAACCGATCGCCTAACGCTCCCCTACTGCCCGTTTCACATGTTTCTTTGTAAGTGGAATAAATTGTCGTGAACAAATGACTTTTTTTTATGTCTTTTTTTTTTAAGCCTTTTAACCTTTGTATAATAAAAATCCTTTTGATACGTATGATGTTGTAATCTCTTGGTTTTGTCACTCGGCACCTTAAAAGCCCCATATCTACACAGTTCTTTCTAATTTTTTTGTAGGTGGAAAATTTTGCATCAAAATGTAATTTCAAACCCACCTTTTTAGGTTTACAAACTGTATTTTTTTCCCCTTAAATACTGCATCTGTGTGTTGTTACTTCATTAAATATGTGCCTCCTACTCTGGGAATGTGAACATCTTTGTGGTCATGTAGCGGTCTTAACTGAAAAAAAAACATAGGGGTCTATTCACGAAGCTGCCAAAGGATCTGGCCGTAGCTTCGGCCGATCCTTCGGCTTGCTTCGCCCCAGGACCCCTTCGGTTCAGTAGAACCGAAGGGGTGCTGTACGGGCTATTCACAATAGCCCGTACAGCTCCCGACCATGGGCGAGCGGCTCAGTCGAGCCGATCGCATATGCATCGGCTCTGCTGAGCCGTGCAGAAAGCCGAAGCTGGCCGAGCGGCCGACAGCCTGCTTCTGACAGCTGGGCGGAGCCAACCGTGATCTTACGGCTGGCTCCGGCCACTTTCAGAGAGATCAGCGTCCCTAGTTGCTAACCAGGGACACTGTTTTCCAAACAGCTAACTCTCCCTGGCGCCCCGGGAGCCTCCTGCTCCCGGCCGCCAAGGAGAGAAAAAATGCTGTGTCTTTTTTTTCTATATTCTGACACGAGTGATGTCAGAATAGAAAAAAAAAATTCTCCCATTGAAAAGCATTGGGACATTACTATTGGCTATTTCAATTCGGGTACAATGCTAGTTTGCTAGCATCATTAGTAGTGTCAGGCTGATTTGTGGTAAGCAGTAAAATATTTACTTCTGGTGGGTTTAGGTAAAACCATAACAACAGCTTATATCACCCAGTGGAACAAGTTCTTGAATTAATGCCTTTCCTTTATATGCTTTGAAAAATAGTACTGCTCATCGAGAGACCAACATCAGCCTAATTCTAGTTTTGTGAAACTGGGACCGTTAAAAGTGAATGTGTAAAAACAGGATAACAGGGATTGTCAACTACCAAAACCAGCATTCGTTTCTTGAAGCCTGAGCACTGTTGTGTTGAAAGTTTCAAAAATCTCTGTGTAGTTAGTTTTTTGGGGTCTAGGAGGAAGGGACCTTGCCACTAGAAAAAAAATTTCCGTCAAAACTGCTTTGTATTTTCTTGCTAAAATGGAAATGGAAACTACATAGTTTGAATTTAAATGATCTCTATTCAGTATCATTTCTGAACAACTTAGTATTGTACAAATTACCCTCTCAGATGCTAAGTTCGAGTAGAACCTTTGTTCAACTTCTGATCATGCTTTGCTTGCATACCTAATAGAATAGTAGCCTAAAGGGTCTGGTTAAATGATATACAGACATAATCAGCTTTTGTGATGACTATTCAAAAGTAATAACCTTAGCTTTATACAGCAACATATAATTCAGCCAAGCTGAATTAGCCAAAGGCTTATGAGGTAATCCTCTGTAGACTACAGTAATGCCTTGCAATCTTAATTCCCACTATGTGTACACCCTGGTAAGAGTATGGTCCAAAATAAAAATTAGCACATGCTGTAGTAGTATGCTCATGCATTTAATTCTAACTGGTCTCATTTCTTAGCAGTTTTTAATATACTGTATAACTAAGAATACTTTGATCTATTATGGCCATATGTGATATGCACTTTCTTAAATAAGCAATTACAGAAATTTGCTTTTATGATGCATGATATAAACATGCTTTTGCACTTGATTTCAATTCACGTGTCCGTGATGGACTTTAATCTCTTTAGTTTACTAATTTTTGTATTGAGATTTTAGTCCATACATGGAGGGAGTTTGGAGCTGTGGCTACTTTACAACACACACAGGGACCATGGGGAACAAAAGTAGCCACCCTCCAGAAGGAAGGACAGTGTCAGCACCAATTCAGAGATGATTTGAGGAGCTAAAGCCCAATGATACACAAACATTTGTTTCTCACTTCCTGATCTGTAGACACTAGGGATGCACCAATACCGTGTTTTTGGTATCGAGTAAGAGTACCAATATTTTTTTCTGGTATTCGCCAATACCGAGTACCGGTGCCATGTACCCCGATTATCAGGAAGTCAGGCAGTGGATCGTAATTGCCTTTGAAGCCAGTGTTCTAGTGAAAGAACACCTGCTTCACTTGCAGAGGCTGCCTGGCTTCTTGAGCAATCAGGAAGCCAGGTGGCGAGTCAATGCCTAAAACTGTACCATGCTTGCAAGAGTGGTCTTTATAAATCATTTACATTTGCATTGCTTGTTGTTAGCTTCATAACCCAGAATTGTATTTGCTTTTGCATCTGTTGCTTACTTCATATGTATACTTTTCGCTATTATCCCCAAGATAATAATCTCTCTCTCTAAATACATATATATATACACTATATTACCAAAAGTATTGGGACACCTGCCTTTACAGGCACATGAACTTTCATGGCATCCCAGTCGTAGTCCGTAGGGTTCAATATTGAGCTGGCCCACCCTTTGCAGCTATAACAGCTTCAACTCTTCTGGGAAGGCGTCCACAAGGTTTAGGAGTGTGTCTACGGGAATGTTTGACCATTCTTCCAGAAGCGCATTTGTGAGGTCAGGTACTGATGTTGGAAGAGAAGGCCTGGCTCGCAGTCTCCGCTCGAATTCATCCCAAAGGTGTTCTATCGGGTTGAGGTCAGGACACTGTGCTGGCCAGTCAAGTTCCTCCACCCCAAACTCGCTCATGGACCTTGCTTTGTGCACTGGTGTGCACTCATGTTGGAACAGGAGGGGGCCATCCTCAAACTTCCCACAAAGTTGGGAGCATGAAATTGTCCAAAATGTCTTGGTATGCTGATGCCTTAAGAGTTCCCTTAACTGGATCTTAGGGGCCAAGCCCAACCCCTGAAAAACAAGAACAACAACCCCACAACATAATCCCCCCTCCACCAAACTTTACACAGTACACAGTGCAAATATAGAATTAGTAGTTGATTACTCAAGCAGTATATTTTAACTTAATAGGGCTTAATAAAGTTGTTTTCACACACATACTCTAATCATATGTAAAAAGGATTCCTATATTTTAAATTCTTCTGCACATGGGTGTTCTGGATGAGAATTCTATTCCTGTAAACACTAACAATAAATTTGTTTTATTTGTTCCTTTTTGGTATGTTAAATATACCATTGAAAGTGTTTATATATCTTGCAAAACAGATATTTTAAACTATACAATTACAATAACCTAACACAATAATTTCCTTCATACTTTTACAAGATTGAGGTACAGCAAGATCACTTATTTTACTTAAAAGTTCATGAACCCATCACACTCCTGACCGCTTGGTCACAGAATAATGGTGTGTGCTGCGGTAGTCGACGGATGGCACCATCACATTTACAAAATATAGTTGACGTAGCACATGTCTTGCCTGAGGAAGAGGATCCTGCGTGACCCCGAAACATTGCACTAATGTGATTTGTCTTATTTACGTCAATAAATAGGCATTATCTGTTCATTTCTGGAATGCCCGGTGTCTCAACTATATTTTACTTGTCTCAACATAATGTAGGGCCCTGGTAGGTTTGACTGCTAGTCCACCGCTGGTTAGCCCTGTAGTTTTCAGTGGAAAATTCTCTGACACATTAATTGTCTAGAACATTGACAATCAAGGACAGCGAAAGCAGTTATAGGAGAATATTTACCTGTAGTTCACAGGATGCACACAAAGGGCCCCTGGAGGTAAGGTTAACATTTTCTACAAAGTTTTCAAACAGACACCACAGGATAACTGCTATTAACATTATTATACAGACAAAAAATGTCTTCTGTGTCCCTCTCAGTATTTAGTTTCACTGTGTAAATGAACCCTGATATTTCCTGCCACCAGCCATTCCACTAGCAATGAGACTTCCTCAGTGGTCAGTAAGGACACTGTTATTGGAATAGGGAATAGCACTTAATCAGGTAAACTAAATTTAGAGAGGGGCACAGAAAAGTTTTTCTGCCTAGCAAAGGTGATAGCAAACACAATGCGGTATCTGCACTTAGAGAGAGTTTGTACTTCTAACAAACTTGGGATCAGAGAATACATGGTCATTTGGGTGAGAATACGGGAAGAGCTGGAAAATAAAAAATAAAATGTGGTCATACCAGACCAATGCTTTGTAAAACATGTCTAACAAAATATTTTTGTTGTTGTTTTCTATGCAGGCAGCCTCAGTGGTCTTGAAGTTGATATGGTAAAAGGATCTGAAGATGGACATAGCACTGTAACCAGTTTAAAAGGCTCTGAAGTTAATAAGCAAGTGGTTTCTGACAACGAGTCTGCAGAAGAAATAACTACAGCTTCATAATGTTCACATTGCAATTCTTCCAAAGCTAGTATTGTTTGATGATGGTTATTTAAGTGCCAAATATCTATATGTGAAACCATGTTTTACAGCCCTAGAAATGTGCTTTTCTTAAGTGTCAGTTTATATTATTGCTATTTTAAAAACTTTATTATTATTACAATAGGTATATATTTTTAGACTAAATAAAAAGTAAGTATAGTAAGTTAAGCAAAAATGAATGGGCTGCCTTAACGCAATGCATTTTAATGCGTGAACACATGTGCGTGTGCATGGTTGTGTGATTTCTGGTTTAAACTAACTGTAATTGGTCTTTAAGATATTTTATACCCACAAAAATGCTGAACTGAAAGTAAATAAACAGCAGGTGTTTCTAAGCTGGTAAAAACGGGAACCCAACTTTGGAGTCTGTTGTGATCTTTGAGGACCTTTGAGAACAAATGACTTCATATTTCTAGTAGCTAGAGCAGTCAGGAAAAGCTTGTTTAAAAACTCTTTATTTGAGTGTTAAAAATATATAAATAGGTTAATGTGCATAGCCTGGGCACAGAAACACTTTAACCCCTTAAGGACAAAGGCCTTTTTTTCATTTTTTGTTTTCATGTTATAATCCACATTTTAGGCCTGAAAATTACTTAAACCCCCCAAACATTATATATAAGCCAAGAAGCCCTATAGAATGAAATGGTGGCAGTTGCAAATTTTTATGTTGCACGACATTAGCGCAACTTATTATCAAACCCAAAAAGGTTGTGAAAAAATGCATTAAAGTTAAATTTAGTGCCCCAAAACACTATATTAAACCATTAAAATATGAGGTTATAAGGAGTAAATAGATACCCAACATGCCCAGGTTAAAAATTGCGTGCATCTGTGAAAGTGCAACAGAATTCAGTACCCCAAAAAATCCATACACGATGATTTATCAGTTTAGACATACGCATAAATATTGGCCCTAGAATTATTACTCTCACTCTGGCGTGTGCGGCAATACCCAACATGTGTAGCACAATCGTCATTTTCATACACAGGTATTTATGTGATCACGTGCATGTTTGCGGGAGGAGGGGACTTTAAAAAGAAAATGTTTTATTATTTTTAGATTCAATTTATTTAATATTATTTTTAAAACAGTTTTTTTTTACTTTACTTTAATTACTATCACATAGGGGGGCTTACAAGCCCCCCTTGTGATAGCATATTAGTGGTGACAGGTACTCTTTAAGGTGATACTGGGTGTCCAAAAGACCCCTAGTATCACCTCTACACTCTAAAAAGGATATTGAAGTGCAGATCACACTTCAATAGCTTATTGCTGGGCTTCAGGAGTCCAGCAATGACAGCGGAGGGACCGGAAGTGATGCAATACGTGTCGCTCCCGGTCCTATAGAATGGGGAGGAGAGCGGTAAACGGACGTTCACCGCTCTCCTCTCCAGCTTCCTGCCGACACCTGAAATGCTGGTCCCGGACCTGTAGGAGGGGCAGCGGAGCCCGGGAAACATGGCAGGGGTGTCAGGTGGTGGGGGGGTCTACTAGACTTGTGCGCCGTCAAAAAATTAGTTCCGTTTCGGAATATCCGTTATTTCGTAATTCGTGTCCAAAACTCAATTCGGATTCGTACGAAATACGAATTTTCGTTAGTTTCGGCACAAAAAAATGTCTAGGGTCTACCACTTTACCGGATCCTAGAAGCTGAGTCGTCCAAAATCGCTTCTTCTGTAAAGCCGGCTGCGTGCTCTAGAAATCCGAACAGAGTCCGTCGGGAGTCTGTTCAACCCCTTGAAGATTCATGACAGGATTATCCTGGCATGGGTCGTGAAGGGGTTAAAGTGCATTTCCACCTTTGCAGTCAAATTTGAGAAAACCCACTATACGTCTATTATGTGTTCCCATTCACACAGCATACCCTTAAAAAATGTAAATATATTTCTTACCTTTTAGATATTGCTTTGGTGAAGGCCTTTGTGCAGATTCCAGGCTACTGTGGGCAGTTTGAAAGTAAAAGTAAAGGGAGAAACTGAAAGACAGACTCGAATTCTTCTCATTAACTTACACTGTTTGTATGTCTTTAACCCTTTGTTAGGACAGACAGTGTTCAAATCCAGTTTACAGCTGATAATGAGATCTGCATGCACCAGGGGCGGAACTACTGGGTTAAGCGGCCCACTAAGGGATTGTAGGCAGAGGGGGACTGAGCAGGGGGCCCTTAAAAACAGCCGCCACAGCAGCGATCATTCTCATTGAGAGGAGAGATCTGAGAAGAGTGATCTCCACTCTCAAACACTGAAGCGGGCACATGGTAGTGACAGCTGTACAGATTCTTCTCCTCCTCGGCTACTACAACCACAGAGCGGCCGAGGAGGAGAAGAATCTGCTGAGCTGTCACTACTATGTACGCACTGCAGTGATTGGGCTGATCAGTGGCCACCTGCAGCTTCCTCCGCCCAATTCAGCTGCTATAGGCGGAAGACTGCAGCACCACCATTGGCTGGCTGTACACTGCAGGAGAGCGGGTACTGGGAAGAAGACACAAGGAGTCTGCTGGGGGCTTCAACTTAGTAAATGCAGAATTTGAATTACATCTGTGTGCACTGTAAGTACTTGTTCTTTCTGCGTCACATCTGCTGACGTCTGCACTGTGCATCACACCCTGACTTCTGCACTCTGCGTCACACCCTGAACTCTGTACTCTGCGTCACACTGCTGACTTCTGTACTCTGCGTCACACCCTGACCTCTGTACTCTGCGTCACACCCTGACCTCTGTACTCTGCGTCACACCCTGACCTCTATACTCTGCGTCACACTGCTGACTTCTGTACTCTTCGTCACACCCTGACCCCTGTACTCTGCTTCACATCCTGACCTCTGCACAATAGTCACACTCTGACCTCTGCACTGTGCATCACACCCTGGCCTCTGTACTCTGTGTCACACCCTAACCTCTGCACTCTGTGTCACACCGCAGAGCTCTGTACTCTGCGTCACACCTCTGAGCTCTGTACTCTGCTCTGCACCGCTGACTTCTGCACTCTGCGTTACACCTCTGCACTCTGCATTATACCGCTGACTTTTGCACTCTGCGTTACACTGCTGACCTCTGTGCTCTGTGTTATACCTCTGCACTCTGCGTTACACCACTGACCTCTGTACTCTTCCTTACAACTGACCTCTGCAGCTCAGAAATAAAAAATTTCAAATTGATTCAGCTGTGTTAGGTCCTGCACAGCAGCCTTCTGTGGAACCACCCGGCACTTTTGCTGCCTGCACATCTCCCCCTCGTGAGACCCTCTGTACCCCTCCTGATGCCCTCTACACCCCTCCTGAGACCCTCTGCCCAAGACATCAGACCGGCATTCCAGAGCAGAGAGGCAGAACAGAGTATGTACAAAATTCATATATTATTCTGCATTTCTTTATAATGTATTGCTGGGATTTGTAGTCCTCTACAGATGAGGGCATTCTGCATTAGAGTGTAAGCTCCTCTGTACAGAGACTGCTGTGACTAGCTCAGTGTTCTCTGTACAGCACTACAGTATATGTCAGAGCTATATGAATATAAAATAATAGTATGTGACTATGGGGGGACATTAGAGTGTAAGCTCCTTTAGTGCAGCGAGAGCTGGGGTGGTTCAGGGGCCAGTGAGATCCAGTTCCGGCACCCCCCCTTGGAAGCAGGAAGGGGGGGCCCGAGAAAAAATCCTGCACCAGGGCCCTTTCCACCACTGGCAAGCGCACTAAAGAAAGGGTTATTACAGTAAACAACTTTCCACAGCCACTTTCTTAACATTACATAGGGGGGATTTTTAGATCAGTAAGCGCTTAATAAGTTAAGGAGCATTTTTTAAATATTTTTTAAGTTATACAATATGAATGAGAACAAAATACCAAATATAAAGTAGGTTCTTATCCCAATCTGGCAGCAAAAGTATACTTTTAGCCCTTCTATCACAATTATCTATCCACCCCACTAAGACTGTTAGCGTAGTGGTAAGAGAACATTTCACTATGGGTCTGTTTTAAAGAGTAGATTGTAGACTCACATAGAATGACTTGTACATTTGTTATATTGTAATAAAAAAAGGTAAGAATTCCACCAACTCAAGCACTTATTAGGTTTCTATGATATCTTTGTGGCTACTGAAAGACATAAGACAGTGATTGTTGGACTTGTGGATTATTCATTAAATGTACAGAATTTAATTGTAAACTTGAATGATTTTCTCTACTTCTTCAAAATATACCTGATGGTGTCATATTATAGTGAAATGATCTTGCAGGCACAGGAAGTGCTGTAAGTATCATGGTCATATACAGTATGCATACATATTGTGCACAACAGTTCGATTATATGTTGTGATTGAAAAAATACAAGCAATACCAACATTCATACCATGCAATATGGCTGTAAAACTTCCGGCAATGTTAGTGTGTAGCAATGGAGAGCACTACTAAAAAATCAAAACAATTGTTCAGATTCTTAAAACGTATTTAAACCCAAAACAAAACATTTCATATATTGCAGCATGCCAAACCTTATATGTGGTGTCTACATTAGTTGTATGTTTTTGGGGGTTTTTTTATTTTATTTTTACCTGGATATGGGATTTTCTTTTTTTTTCCTAAATAAAAATACAAATGTAAGAAATATGTTATTTTTTATTTAGTCAGATAAACATAAACTGGAGGTGATTTACTAACCTAAACACACGCACACACCAGGTGCGTGTGATTTTCACACAGCAAAACGTATTTATCAACCAAAAAGTCTCTAAAAGCATATTTCCACTAATGCCATATATGGAAAAATCATGCACATGATCCATATATAATGCTGCTTCACAGTTTAGACAAAAATGGTTAGCTCATGCATTTACAATCCTGCATTCATCAACGCAAACAACATAACATAGAGCTAATTTACACAACATCACCTTGGAATTCATGCAAGGCTTTGCACAACACACCTGCTGGGTGTGTACACACTACAAAGGAGTTTAGATTCCACCCATAGATCATGCTGGGAGGGAACACATTACAGAGGTGTATACATGTTCGTGGTGTGTTTAGAAGGTTAGTAAATCAACCCCAAACTGTTACATATTAGTATTTTGCATTCTGTCTTTAGCCAGCTGTGGGACTCTAGAATCTAGTTCACATGTCTTCCACAGATTTCATAGTAGTCTGTTGTAAAAAATTATGTTGTTTACAGAACTCCATAGTTAATGCTGCAACGCACACACAGAACTGATAAACTCTGCAGTGACTCATTGTTCATCAGATATTTTAGTCAGTAACACAGGCTGCTACAGCATGCTATCTCTTTAGAACAGTGTTTCTCAACCTTTAAAATATGCAAAATCTCTGAGCACCCCAGTCAAAAATGTAAAAACTGTAAATGTTGAAATGTAAGTAAGCCCTACCATCATTTGAGGAGCCACAGCAGCAAGGCGGGATGCAGAGAAGGCTTGGACAGAGGTGAACATCCATATTTTTCTGCTGGATCCCTGGATTAGCATCGTTTCGGACAGTGGAAAAGCATGTGTGAAAATGTTGAGGCACCCTGGTTCAGAAAGGCTGCCTTACATAACCGATCGTACTTATTTATAATATAGAGATGAGAGAGCGAGGGACAAAATGAGAAGAAATATCAGTTTGAAATTAATATCTCACTGATCTTCATTCCTTTTGGAGGGGGGCTACTTTTGTTCCCCATACTGTCTATGTGCGTTGTAAAGCAGCCACCGCTTCAAGCTCGCTCCCATGATGGACTACAATCTCACGTTAAGTGTACTAATTTGTATTGAGATTGTAGTCCATCACGAGAGTAAGTTTGGAGCAGTGGCTGCTTTACAACACACACAGGGACCATGGGGGACAAAAGTAGCCACCCTCCAGAAGGAAGGACAGTGTCAGCACTAATTCAGAGATGATTTGAGGATCTACAGCCGAGTGATACACAAATAAGATACATTTTTGTTAATAGTTATGGTACTTCAATGGAATTTTCAGATTTAACTCCTGAGTTTAGTGTTACTTTAATAACACAAAGCAGGTAATTTGGTGTGTGGACAAATTGGTCCTAGAGTGTGTATTACTGTGGTAAGAAAGTTAGATGGGAAAGCTCCTGAGTGACAGACATTAATGTGAATCAATTTATCTCCTCTGTAAAGTGCTGTATAATAGTCATTGAACTTTATTAACACAAGAATGGAAAAAAGCAGCAAGAGGATGAATTTGCAAAGTTTTATTATGGATATTAAAAAAAAGTATAAATGTATAAAACATTTATTCCAAGAGGAGGGATGCATAAGGTTTTACTGGTGACTGTTCATATTTTTAGAGCATGTTAATAAATAAGTGGCAAATGAACTTTTTACAAAGAGATACATTTTACACTTATCTGTACTATATCATTATAGCACAGCACTACTCGTAGCTATGTTTTCCTGTATAAGGTAATCAGGAATGTCTTAGTCCCATTCATTCTTCTTATCAATCAAGTCATTCTGGTACACAGCAGTGTGAAAAGCAGAATGCTATGCAAGCCAAACATGTAAACATGAATATTATTGGGTTATGTACATTTAGCGGTTCTTGGTTTTATATGTAAACTCTCAGAGTACCTGTACTGAATTATACCCTTTAAATGTCAGTATTTGTTTTGCATTGTTGCATCTTAGGTGAGTCTACTTTTCTATCAAATTAGACATTCTGCATCGCCAACGATACACACACCTGTTTCAGGTTGTAATTGCTAAAACTTGGTTCATAATTGCCTGATCAGTAATATTTATGGCAAAAAATGCATAAAAATGAGAAAAACAGATATGTGGCCATTCGTATAGTTTATTTTATTATTTTTAATATTAATGAGTTTTGTATATAGTTCTCTTTTAAAGTGTCATTAAAGTCACAAATGTTTTCCTCCTCCCCCCAATGCTGCTTTAAGGACTTGCCTTAAATAATGCCTCTTGATCCGATCATCTTCTTCCTTCCACTTGTATTCAGCAATCCCTCCAGCACTGGTGCCGGTCTCCGATCCAGCGCAGAATGCTGTCACTTCCTGTCCCACGGTGTCTGTCAGACGTGCACGCTCCCGGCTGTGTGCATTCACCTCCACTGTGTCTTTCCTCTTCTCCCTGCCAAAGATCTCTACTGTGCATGCGCCCGCCCCATCATCCTGCACGGCCGCTTGAGAATCTTCAGATCTTCAGATGGTAGCGAGCGGTGAAGACACAGGTAAGTAACTACCTTTTTGGTAACTTTTTTATTTTTTTAAAATGTTTTTGCATATATCTACTGCTTGCTAGCAGTAGATATATGTGGGGGGAGGGAAGAGAGTTTAATTGTACTTTAACATGTATTTATAAAGTGGAATACATACAATATTTCCTGTTACTCTATTATATGAGTTCATTGTTTTGGAGTCCTGTTCAGTAGCTCTGCTAATTGTGCATAAGATTTGTCACCTGAAGATCCAAAGGCTTTGTAAAGTATTTGCTGTAACCTATTTGTAATGGAGCGCAATCTATGCTAGTGATCATCAGGTAAATTACTGAAAACACGAGACATGAATGGCTAACCTTTTATTGTAGATAATTTTCCCACATGTATTTTATTTTTTGTGACAGACATAATTACTTTGCACGAAGGAAACAAAATGGAGTACAGATGGCAATGTGCCATATAGATGATTTTGTGCCATACTAATTCTGAAACCTCTTCTCCATCACTTTTACTTTGTGCTCCACATAAGGCTAAGTCTGAGGAATGGAGGGCACATTTGCAACATGTTTTTCTGGATGACTCCAGGCTCAATTATTTCAGGGTATGAATATCAGAATCTGGCTCCAGTAAAATACAATCAATATATTCACATAAAATGAGGAAGGTATGGAGACACCAGGGAACTGAAAACAGCTTGAACATGTATGGATTTTTATTGTCACTGATTGATGTCACTGCATATGGCTATGGTTTTTAATCAGTCCTTGCTATGGTCATGCAACGTGCAAGTGTATCTTCTGGAAGTGGGAAATGTACAATGCGCTTTCAAAGTGATGCTGATTTTACAAATGAAAACACTTTCAAAGGACCAGTCTGGATATAATCATTGTGAGTGTGTTGCTGCTAGATATACAGTATATTGTTAATTTCATTACATCAATACTGACCCTTTCTCAAGTACTACTAGTTGAAGCAGTTGCTGTTACTACTGCTATTGCCTCTACTCTTAAAATTATTACCACTGTTAATTAAACTATTAATGATGTCACTAATCTTACTATTTCTGTACAACCATTGGTAGTACTGTTACTTTTTTGTAACTCTACTATTATGGTTATACTGCTATGATTTGTTATTACCATTACTGCAATTGCTACCGTTACTTGTACATCTATTTATTTCCTTTCTGCAATCTGTTTTAAAAGAAAATATCAAAGTTTTTGTTTTATTATTTTTGTGAAAGTTTATACATTTATAATAAAAATTTCTACCATGTTTTTTAGGAATTGTATAACCATTTAGATGTCTGTTTAGTAAACAGAGATACGCTGCATTAATGACTATCGTGGCTTATCTCATCTGTGCAGCAATTTATGTAGCCATGATGATGACGACCAGAGAGGACGTTCATCCACTTCCTTTCGCAGTACAGTAAGAAGCTCCCAGGCAATAGAATACAAACAGACAATCAGATTAGGTCCAATAACTGGCCATTGGTGTAAATTGTCTCCTCCCCTGCTTCTGTAGTCCATGGGTTGCATTGGCAGTATGCAAAGAAAAAAGGTGCAATGTAAAAAAGAAGTAGAAGAATCATGTCCTCTACTTCCTCACTCGCTGCTCCAGACCCAGTGACAATTACTCGTAACACTCTGTCACTAAATAAATACAATTCTAAAATATGTACATATATATATATATACAGGGCCGCCTTAAAAAATGTGTCATCCCCATATGGCCTCTAAGTCGGCAACCTTTCCAATCTAAAAACATTTACATCTACGTCCAACACTCACCTGTGTCACTGAATTATCTTGCTACACATAAAACATAATTATTCATGCACAGCCTCTCTCCAATAGGTCTTTTATGAACTCTTATTTTGCGTATTAACTGTCATTTTTCCCACCTTATGAATTTATTTGTGCATTCAGAATTTGTTAACCCTGTGATCTTGTGAGATCACGAGCACAAATTTCCCTTCTCTCTCCCTACTTCTGTGTACATCATGGCTGTTCACCGCGTATAAGATACACATCTTTTCTCCATCTCTAATGTTAATAAACACGGACTTCTCTGAGATCTTTATACTTGGGGAATAGCCACGGTGTGTTAAGTCAAAGTACATCGAGCCTTATGCAACGTACATCTTAAATTTGATTATTGATATGAATGTTTAACTGGCTTAGGGAATATGTCAAAATACTAATACTATACTACATTGTGAAGTTCACTTGAATTGCCCAGTCATTCAATACAATGTGGTGGCTGCATCAGTTTACTTTTTTCAGGTAAAGAAGATTTTTGGTAGGTATAGAAAATACCTGTTGCTCCTGCCAGATATTCAACAAGGGGGTTGTCATTCAGTCTGTCGCCAGAGCTCAGCAGTAAACTGTGTGAAGCTCTGGAATACCACACTCACCCTCACCACCTGCTGGCTGCAAAAGGGTACATTTTCATTTACTTACCATATTCCAATTGTATTCTGTTTTACACATTTTATCATTTTTACCAATATCTGTAAAAAAAATATGTGGCAAAACATTACTGGAGGAATTTATAAAAACTGTAGCAGACAGAATCTGGAGCGGTTGCCCATAGTAACCAATCAGCTTCTATCTTTAATTTTAAATTCGTAACTGAACAAACTAAACAGAGAAACTGATTGGTTGCATTGCACAGCTGCTCCAGATTCCATCTGCTCCAGTTAGATAAATTCCCCCCAATGTATTTACTTTAACTGTTACTATAATTATTACTATATTTCTCTATCTAATATTCTTTTTTTTCTATTATTGCTATAGCTGCTGATATTTCTATTGATCCCATTACTACTACTATAATGACTATTATTTTTTTATAGTCTGACTTTAAGTACTATTGCTATTGTCATTTTTATCTTTACTGCTCTTTCTAATTAACATCATTAAATTGTAATTTTGCTATTACTTCTGTAATTTTTAACAACTATGATTACTATTATTATTACTTTCACATTAAGGATTTAAAATTATTAGTTTATTTAATTAAAAGATTATTACTAATATCTATAAAGTTATTTCTATCTTAAATGTTGTTGGAATAGTATTCTTACTATCACTAGGATGACACCTATGTAAACTGAACTTTGAAGGAAAGAAAAAAATTACCTTTTCCAGCATTTGTGAAGATAAAATAGCAGCTTATTGCTACAATACTCACCTCTTAGCATCATTCAAAGCGCATCTCCTGGGGGTGTGTCACCATGCCTGCTAGGGCTCACAGAAGAATGCTGCAGAAGAGGAAGAAGAGGAGAAGATTAAGAGACTCCTAGGATGTCATGTGACCTGCAAAAACAACATGGTTTGTAAAAAAAAAAATCAAAGGGGGTTTTGATCTAGTTGGGGCCGCCCAGCTTGGAGTTGGACTTTAGGTAACAGTGTTAATATACAGCTGATAGTGTACATTTTCAGGCCATTCCCTAAATTCTCACCAGAAACCTGCCAAGCCACACATGTGAATA
This sequence comes from Nanorana parkeri, assembly GCF_000935625.1. Lineage (NCBI taxonomy): Eukaryota > Metazoa > Chordata > Amphibia > Anura > Dicroglossidae > Nanorana > Nanorana parkeri. The sequence continues at coordinate 493,482 of NW_017306372.1, forward strand.
AAGGCTTTCTTAAAATTGGTATTTGCTTAAAGTGGAACTATGAGTGAAATAAAAAATAACATACTGTATATGATGCAGTCTGTCCATAGCATTAACACAGCAGTCTTTGGTTTTCTGAGTCTCCCCTATAACATAGTTTTATTTCCTCTTAATCCTGCCAGTAAGTCTGTTATATTTCAACTTCCTTTAAAGGATAAGTGCACTTTAAAACAAAGCAGCTTCTGTCACTTAGCATCCTTTGGTTTCCAGGTGCAAGCAGCTATATCCTAGCATCCTTTGTTTGCTAGGGCACAGACGGGTTCTGCTGTCTATCATCCTCTGGTTGCTAGGATGCGGACCAGTATTTCAACTTAAAGGAGAACTATGAGATGAGTGATTTCTACTCACCTCATAGTTCTAGCCGACATGTGACAATGAGACTGTCATGGTTGTTAGGATGCAGGCAACTGTTGTCACCTTGAGTCCTTTTGATCAGTTTGATCATTTTGATGAGAGGTTTACATTAAAATACTGTGGAGAGGCTTTTGGACGTTTTTTAAAGCTAGAAGGCTAGTTATTAGCAAATACAAGTGAGGTCATTGCATGTGTGTATGCATTAGCATTAGTAATTGTTTCCAGGAGCTCAGGTTATATAAAATAAAATTAACTATAACCAATTTTACACATTTTCTATCAGGGAGCTTTAGTAATAGTACTCACAGAAATATTTCAATGCATACATTGAACAATTGACAATTATTTTGGAATAATTGAATTAGCTATATTCACAGTCTGCAAAATGGATGTAGATTTGTCTCTTTTAGCTTATATAATTATCAGGTCCATGATGAATAAGGGAGGATGCACATGTACCCACATATGTTTGCCCTCTTGTACCGATTAACCATTCACACTCACAGCACCCAATTTTCCAGCCAAATTTGGTAAAACAATTATCAATCAATGAAGATCAGTGAGCATTCAAGTATGAGCGTTGCTGCAGGCTGGCTGCAGCATGTCTGAAGCTGGGTGGACACATGAGCGTTAACTACAATATGGGGATTTACATTCTATGAGTGTGTTTCCATGAGCATTTATGCAGAGAAAGTATGGCTTCATGAATATTAATGAGCATATCTATATTTTAACAGTTTATAAAATATTGACAGAAATGTAGAATATAGAATGGGATATGTACCATATATTATTCCCAGATATTATTAGTATATTTTTGGTCTGACAGAGGAACTTCAGACATCAAAGATATAACTGAGAGGGTTATTCACTAAGCTGCCGAAGGCAGGCGAGTGAAAAACTGAGCCAAACGGCATTCAGCTATTCACTTCGGCTCTGTACGGCTGATTTCAACCGTACATCGGCTAAAATAAGCTGTACATCAGCTGCCTTCGGTGAAGTGAAGAAGCCGTTCGACTCAGCCGATCCAACATCTGGATGCTCTGGCAGTTCACTGCTTGCCGTTCGCCCCTATTCTCATAGGGACCTAACGGCAGTGAGTGAAAAAAGGAAACAAAAGAAAAAAATGTTAAATACATTTTTAAATAAATGTACAAAAAATAAAATGTTAACAAAATGAATAAAAACTTATTTTAAAAAAAAAATTAAAAAAAACGGTGGAGTCCTCCAACCAAACCATACCAGGCCCTTTAGGTATGGATGGAAAGTTAGGAGGGACCCCAAGTTAAAAATAAAAAGGGCGTGGGGTTCCCCCGCAAAGTTATACCAGGCCCTTTAGGAATCCCACTCCAAAAATGGGGGAAAAAATGTAGGGTTCCCCCCTAAAATTCCTAACCAGACCCTTGATCCGAGTACAGGTCTGGCAGGGCAAGTACCTCTACCCATTCACTAAAGATTTAAATAAAAAAGAAATAAAAAGACCAGACTTTTAGAAAAAAATCCTTTAATTGAAAAAAAAAACACAAAGGATTTTGACAAGTCATTTATTATTTTTTTAAATCACAAAAATTGATCCAACGACGTAATCCAGGATCAATCACAACATCAAGCATGGTGAACGATGACTCATTGAAATATGAGTCATCGTTGATAGTGATGACATCACCACTAGCGTTGCCCAACTGTTTACATTTGGCCTCGACCCGCCAGTGTCTTCTTGCAGATCCCGGACAAATGAAAACAAGTGGGTGGGGCCGGCCTTGACATCACGGTCAGCTCCGTCCAGTTGGTGTCATTTCATGACAGCCCTGTGTCCTCAAATAACCTGAGGATGCTGACCTGTCACTGAAGGACAACAACTGGGCGGAGCCAGCAGTGACATCACAGTCGGCTCCACCCAGTTTATGTCATGTAATGACAGCCTAGTCTCCTCAAGGATGCTGGTCTGTCATTAAATGGCAACAACTTGGCGAAGCCAACCGTGACATCACGGCTGGCTCTGCCCAGTTGTCAGTTGCAGGGTAAACAGTCTGCTTTGCAGACCGTTCTCCCCGCTTCTGCTGTGGCTACGGCTTAGCCGAGCCGAAGCATATGCGCTCGGCCCAGCTGAGCCGCTCGGCTGCCTTCGGCTGCTGTATAGGCTATTGCTCACTTCCGGCGGCCAAAATGAGCCAAAGGATCATCAGCTGAAGCTACGGCTGGATCCTTTGGCAGGTAAATGAATAACCCTCTAAGTGTTTAGTTCAAAAGGTACTGTGAAATGATTTTAATACAAATAAATCTAAGGTGCAAGTATTTATATATTTATTTTTTTAACCTATTCTACTTAACCTAAAAACATTGATAAAAATGTTAAACAATTGTCCACCAAAATCCTTTTAAACATTGTTATTAAAGTTGAACACCATTCGAATAGCTAAATACAGAAATGAAATACATTTAAGGGAGTTGTTAAATGATTTGTATTTCTGTCTATTCAGTCCTGATATACACATAGCCCTGCCAAAGAGTACAACCAGAAGGATGACTCCACTTTCTCTGTTACAGTTAAGAAATAAAGTTGTGTTATCTCCCTGCCCCCAGCGTGCAGATTCGACAGTGAATGAGAAGAAATAGACCAATTAGGTCATTTCTGTACTTACTCTGCTCTCTCCTACTCTCAGCTTGTGTCTTGTCAGCTTATATGCATGCACCATACTTGATTACAATTACTCAGGATTTACAACATTTTCACTCAAGATTCACCCTTTATTGTTATTAAACTTGTAAAAAGTTGTGTAAATCTTTAATGGTTTATTATTGAATACATAGCTACAATAATTTATATATTTTATATCTACAACTTTAAAATCCAGTTTACATTGGTCTCAGCAAAAAAAAAAAAATGTGTAGGCTTAGAAATGAATCTGTAAATAAATGATCATTATAATGGAGTTTAGTAAAGAAAAAAGTGCAAATGAGTGAGAGAGCGCCACAAACTTATCGATGGTCCAGTAAAACTTTAATAATTGTAGTGCAAAGCTCATAAACAGACAGCCAACACATTTCAGGGGCTGAACAAATGTTTCTTCATCAGGTCTGAGACAATAACATAAAATAAATGTATATTAACATATGCAATCAATTATATATATGTGTGACTAGAAAAAATTATATATACAAAAATATAGCATCATATAAATATTTAGAATAATATGAAAAATGAAAATATATTATAATTATTATACAGGATTTATATAGCGCCAACAGTTTGCGCAGCGCTTTACAATATAAGGAAGACATTACAATCACAATACAGTTCAAGACAAGATGGTAAGGAGGGCCCTGCCCCTGAGAGCATACAATCTATGCCAAATAAATAAATTATGCATAAAATATATCATTTATGTCCAGACCTTTGTTGTAGTCAGGTGTTCATAGCCAAACTATCACACACATTCATACTGCAAAGGTATTGTTAGTGTTTTTTTGTTGTTGTACCATAGCTGAGGGTCATTGGCCTAGTGGGGAAACCTTCAGCTTTCGAAAATCAGGCCCTTAAATAGGTGAAGTTCAAAATAGCTGTTTCTCATAATCCTTGTCTCTGGATTAGTTGTTCTAGCAGTAATCCAAGAAATGTATACAACTAAATTAAATGATTTTGAAACTTTTCCTTTTGTAAAAGTCTTGCCAAGATCCGTATATTTCTGATCTACTTCTGATCAATACCTAGCAATTACAGTGTATAACAGAGAAGTAACTCATTGCATGAGCTGTACAATTAGCATACCGGATTTGTGTGGATAACGACGCATGCCTAGTCAATCAATTGCTTTGCTCCCCAGGCTCACAATACCTCTGTGCCCCTGAGATGGTCTTTGCTAATGTGATGCTTAAGTCCCTTTCCAGACACATCTTTGTCAGATACTACAAGAATAGGTAAAAAATGTGCACAGATGCTTAGCTTGTTTATGAAATTTCCCAGCGACCCTCTCATTGTGACAGTGTTCTAATATTGCACACTTCCTTAACATTCTGAGGAGTGTAGATTGCATACATATGGCATTAGTTCCTCCATTAAGGCTTGGCTCTATATTTAGAAATAGGGAAATGTTTCATTCCATTAATGCACAGGTGATATGTAATGCCAAGCATGTAATTACCAATGTTGTTGCTAAATGTCCTGAGCCTTGACATGACTCCTTCATCATTCAAGGCTGTACTGTTACCTAGTATTTGGAGGGATGACATTCTTTCACTGAGATGCTTTAGTGAAAAAAAATATGTAAATGCTATGCAGAAGTATGTACGTGAAGGGCATAAGCTGCAGCCGGGAAGGGGTTAAATTTCTGATTTTTGGAAAGACTTCAAACTCCTGCTAATGAACATCTGGGAAGATGGGTTGTGTGTGGCTGCCTATTCCATTTATATGGAGAGCGCTGAATCATGCTGCAGAGCCAGCCAGTGCCTTCACGGCAAACTGAATAGAGATTGTTATTATAATGCACTATTCTCATTTAACACTGATGTACTTTGTTCACCTAACTTGTCAGGGAAGTAATAACTGCTTACATGGAGCTTGCAATCTACATAATAAGTAAGGAATTTGCAGGTCTTATCATGAGGAAGGGGTAACAGAACTCCCTCCGGTGCCAATTTATTGTAAATATTTTCGGACATTGAACTAAAACTGAGCACTGCCAGTGTTTTGCACATTCAGTATTATGGAATTTTTAGGACCAGTTTTTGTTTCTTTTCTAATCCACAACATGCTGGCATATTCACTGGCATTCAGCTTTCATCAGCCCCAGTATGCATGTGTATGTGGTTGTTGTGGGGGACGTAAAATATATTAGAGTAGGGACATTTGTGAGCTGTCTGGTGTTTTCCATTAAGTTTTGAGGAATACAGGTGGAAAAAATATGACATGAATATAGCAGTAAATGGTGACCAAGTATTCATAACAATAGATAGTTAAATAAGCTGAGTTCTAATATCCTTATACTCTGGGAGAAGGAAATGCAGATTCTATTTATTTACCTAATGAATATAAATATGGTTCAATTTAATGCTGGCCATATACACATCATTTTGTAGGCTCAGCCAACATTTTTTTAATTATCTCTAAGAGTTTTTTATTTCAATAATAATACTACTCTGTTTTTCACTATACTTTTAATGTGAACCAAATTCCAAGTGAAACTGTGATTAAAGTTACTATTATTTTTTAAAATGATTTTTGGCTGTTCTTACATATCAAATGGAAATGTTGTTCAATGATTTCACAAATACTACAACTTCATTGAAAATAATTGTAAATCAATTAAAAGCAACTGAACAATTGTTTCATTTTTCACTGATCTGACTAGAATATTAAAACAGTCAGACTGTCAGAGATGAAGTTAAAATGTGTGTGGGCATCATTCCATTTTGGTTTGCTTTGCTCTTTTTTTTAGTATGATTCAGTATACGAGTCATTTTGTCCAATGCAGTAAAGTTATCTGATATTGGCCATGTCTCAAGCAATCACAGGATACTAGTAAAACCCAACAGTGTGCTCCTCCTGAATTTTCATCAAGTTGAGAGAAAGGGGGTGATTTACTAACCTAAACACACGCACGCACTAGGTGCGTGTGATTTTTACACAGCAAAACATATTTATCAACCAAAAAGTCTCTAAAAGCATATTTCCACTAATGCCATATATGGAAAAATCATGCACATGATCCATATATAATGCTGCTTCACAGTTTAGACAAAAATGGTTAGCTCATGCATTTACATTCCTGCATTCATCAACGCAAGCAACACAACATAGAGCTAATTTACACAACATCACCTTGGAATTCATGCAAGGCTTTGCACAACACACCTGCTGGGTGTGTACACACTACAAAGGTGTCTAGATTCCACCAATAGATCATACTGGGAGGGAACACACTACAGAGGTGTATACATGTTCGTGGTGTGTTTATAAGGTTAGTAAATCAACCCCAAAGACTTTTTCAGGTTTTGAATGTTATAAAGTGGAATTTGCTTTGCCTGTGACTGTGAAATGTGTTCACTTTCTTTTTGCCGGCTAAATGATGCTTATTTATGATTGTGCACTCCTGTGCAATGAGCAGTCTCATGGGCTTAACAGACTATGCATGATCAATTAACAAAAATATTAAGTGTAGAACAGCTCATTTTAAATAATTCTCATCACAAAGTTTTTCTTTAAAAATTGTAACAAAAATGTTTTAAAAGTAAATTTTGTGAATACATTTTAATCCTTCAATTCACCATATTTTAGCAAAAATATATAATTTAAATAATTAGATATAATAATAGTATTAATAAAATATGTTTAAAGTCTTATTTTGGCTCATATATTTGAATACTCTTGATCTGTTTCATAGATTTCCGTGGAGCAAGGCTTGTAAAATGGCAGCAAACTTTACCACAGACTGATTAGCAGAATGCTTGCCAGTGAACAAATGGCACATGAACAAGTCACGCCCACACTCTTGTATTGGCTGTTTAAACTTCTAGGTGTATATTCGTGAAGTATACATATATATAGAGAGATATATATAGAGAGATATATATGTGTGTGTGTGTGTGTGTGTGTTTTATACTGCAATTGTAGAAAAATATATACTAGGTTATTAATTTAATTTAATCTTTTGTTCCCTGATCTCAGAGATATATTTTGTGTATAAGTAGAATAACATAGGTGCCACCTTTTGAATATACATGACCACAAATACTTGTTTAGCATCATACAAGGCTGCACACATTATTATTTATATTATTATATACAGGGATTAGTTATATTTATTTATTTCATTCATGAGTAGAATAATGCAAGTTACAAAAAAATATTGATATTAAATTTATTTTAAGTAACTCCGTGTAATAAAACATTTTGTAGCCTACATACTTTTTGATACTTCAGAAAAATATCCAAATGTTATATTGGATGAAAATTTGGTTAAAATAATGTAATTTAATCCTGCTTACCTGCTGTTGTAAAACAGGGTGATATACAGTATGCTCAGAAATGGTTATTACATGAGGATTTGTACTTCCTTTTTGGGAAATTGAATGTACATAGTCCCAAGTCTCCTTTCATGCCCATGGGTGTGCATATCACATTTCTTTTAGTAAAACGTGTCCCTGTTGATTTGCCTGCCGGTGGTTGGGTGAGTGACCTTACTAATTCAGACCCTTAATATGACACTTCAGTCCAAGAAAGGATCAAATCAGTAATTCTGACAATTTGACTTTTAACTGTAGAAGTTTTGCAGTTTCACGTTCTCAAATGACAGAAAAGGTTTAGCTTTCTGGAAGTTGTTTGTAATCACTTGAAATCAATGCATGCCCATATGCTCAAGGGTGGCACACCTTAAATTATAATTACCAGGAAAAAAATTGAAAAGCTTATGTGTTTTCAGGTTTAACAAATTCTGTAAATCAATGTTTTTCTGCACAACTTTAATGAGCATATTTTTAAAGCCGTAATTCTGACAATTGCCAAACATTCACTGCAGGTAAATCTGTGCATATATTTCAAATGACTGATTGATTTACCACCAGTGAATGTTTTGTGAAAGTCACATTTACTGCTTTACAAAAATGCCCCTATGTGCAATGTGATATCTGTGATAATGTGTAAGTGCCTCCACACACATCTACTGTATACGGTATACCTGTGATTTAGAAAGATCTTGTATGTATTACTGTGCAATAAGTCATACTAAATTGTCTGCAATTGTTGCCTTTGTCTTCTTCACTGCCTTCCACCGGTGGTGTCACCTGTGCCAAAGATGGCTAATTCACAAGTATCTCTAGATAACATTAAATATAAGTGCAAGGGGCACTGTGACACCGAACACTTGTTTTATGGTAGTCTGAGTCTCCAAATGGCTAAAAAGGCCGATTCTTTGATTGCAAAGGACAGCTGAACCCAAAATGAAGAAAAATAGACTGTTCGGATGATTTTCTGTTTTTGGCTGGATCTGATATTTATCTCATGTTTATGAGTCAGACAGACACGCACTGGCCAACCACTCTCAGGGGAAACAATCAGACGGGATAGAAAACCTGTTCCAATCACTGTTATTCCCCAAGATAAGCCAATGCCTATAGTGTGTGCCAACACCTCTGTTGTCCTTCCCCTTCAACTATACAAAGACATTAACATGAACACTCGGCCAGGCCGAGCATTTTCTATCAGGATCATACCAGAGGGAGTTTAGACTGTGTCTGTACATACAACTGCCTTCTTACATCTATGGTCCCCCATCACTAAATTTGTTCTCCAGTTGTCACACAGATGTTTCAAAAGACCTCCAGTTGACAGGGTTCTTTTTCAGGCTTGAATTGGTTTACACAACCACAGGTAAGTCACCCCATAATGGTTATGATTACCTGTTATGAAGCTGTGTTTGTGTGTTGTCATTAAATTGTATTTTATGTGTTCCCATTTTAATACTTTTTGACTACTGTATACATGCAAGTGTCTTTAGGAAAGCCAGAGACAAATATTGCAAAACTTTTTATTTTATTTATCTACAAATTTGTTTAATATATTTCCATTGTAAATTTAAACATATGAAGCACATCTACAATACATACACATTTCTCCATATTTCATCCCTCTAATAATGCTGCAAGTACCGAAAAATACCCACTGATCCTGCCAGAAGATCGGAGAGCACCTAACTTCCTGTAGTGATCTAATAAAGCTGCTCCTTATCTGCTGAAATCCCAAGCAGGGTCCTTAGCCCTGATTCACTTCTTGTTTGTTGGACTACAAAACCTATTCTGCCCTTATCTCAATAACTCTTCCTTGATTATGTTCTCAGCAGTATCTCCCTTCCCTCTCAAGCTGCCTGCTGTTTCTTCAACTAACTGTTAACTGTTTAGCAGTCAGTAGTGCCAGTGCTATCACAGTATATACATGCATATATTCATTTCTCTCCCAGCAAAATAATGCTGCTGTCATGACTCTTAAGAATGTGTAGGAAAAGGTTGAACTCGATGGACTTGTGTCTTTTTTCAACCTGACTAACTATGTAAAGGGATCTAGAGATATGTAATTCTGTGGATGTGACTACATCAATAGAAAATGACCTCCCAGTTTCTGCCCCCGCCAGAATTTTGCAAGCCTGGTCACTCAGGGTGTAATAAAAGCTGTTGATAGCTACAGGAACAAGGTATAAGTAATGCTAAAACATGCTCTAAATGTGCGAAGGAGGCTTGGGGGTAAACTTGGGTCATGCTTGGAGAACACCTTTAAAGTCTTGTGTGCAAATTATTACTTAGTAAATCCTACTAACTAGAAATCACCCATTATCATATCTCAGTGCCCTGATTTCTCCAGTTGGTAATTATTTTGAGCATTTACCTCCTTTTTTACATGTAGTGCCTAGTGTATTACAGGACAGAACAACCTGTTTTTATTTTTAATTAATTATTCATTTTCTTAATTTATTGTGTGTTCTAAAAAGGAAGGTTAATAAAACAATCATTATGTCTAACAATGCAATGCTTTGCATAAATATGCACCTCACCCCCTTGGACTTTCCACATTTTGTAGTGTTACAGCCTGCAAATAAAATGGATTTGATTGGAATTCTTACCAGTGGATTTAAACTTCACACTTTCAGGGGACAATATCAACCTGAGCTTCTAGTACATGTGTAAGTTTCCTGGGGGTACGTCTTTACCTTCTGCATACTGCAATGGTTGCCATTTTTTATTACAAAGCATTCTCTAGTTCTGTTAGATTTTGTGAACAGCAGGTTTCAAGTCTTCCCCAAAAAAATCTCAGTTCGATTTAGGATCTTGGCTCTGACTGAGCAAATATAAGATCTTTTAGGTTCTTGGTTTTAAAACACTCCAGTATAGCTTTGTCTGTGTTTGGGGTCATTGTCCTGCTGTAAGATGAACCTTCCAGACTTAGGTCTCTTGCAGCTGAAACAGAGTTTTCACTAGATTTAACCTGTATTTGGCTCCATTCATTTTTATTTTTTTCAATCCTGACTTGTTTCTTGGTAATTTCCTCATTTCCTTATGATGCTATGACCAATATTGGTCTTTGCAAAGCAGAACACCTTTATCTACATGGAAGATTGAATGTTCTGCGCTATGAAACAGACCCAAAAGGGGAAGATTTCACAGAGAGTAAGGGTTAACCGCAAGCTGCTGAAACTAAGGCCAAATAAGCCTCACAAAATGGTTTTAGAATAGTGAGCGCTATGGGTCTCCTGGGGTGAAGTGAGGATCCAACAATGACTTATTAAATAAGTGATATAAAAATATATAAATATCTCTAAGTGAACATCTTATTATGTGAAATAAAAATTGCTGAAGTGATATGTGAATAGACGAAACAGAATCAACAATGTAAATTGACTAATAAAAATTGCTTAAATATAAATAAATGTGAATAAATAAGTAAATATAAATTGTTTAAATATAAATAAATGTGAATAAATAAGTAAATAAATAAATAAATCTTCAATAAACCGTGTGTCCGTGATTTGTTTTCTCTGATTTTTTCTGTATTACAGTGTACATATAACTGCGTCTATCATCATCTGTGATGTACTGATAGATGTGCAGTGGTGTATCATAAACGTGTCCTAAACTTTACTTCAACTGTGGGGGCTGAAAGGAGATGGTCTTTGCTCCGTCCTTCCGTGGGATCTTGCTGTATACTTTCGGTCCTGGTCCCAAAAGGAGATGTCGGTATCACGATAGTAAAAATCCCCTGGTGATAGTAAGATGCCCTTTGGATTACTTCCGGGAGTACGTCCTAATTTTTATTCTCTCCGAGCGTGGGTGTTTTGGATCCAAGAAAAAATTTAGAAGAGGAGAGAGAGAGCAGGCAAAGGGCTCATAGTGCATTAAAAGTTTAAACTTTATTGAGTCATTGCATATGACATATAAAAAACCCGCAAAAACTGGCTAGTCTGCTGTAGAGCCAGTAATCCTTAGACTGTGGATGTGTCCCAAGCAACAGGCCCGCCTCCCGACACGTTTCGTCACCTGACTTTATCAAGGTATGGCTAGGTCTGGTTACTTACTTATTTATTCACATTTATTTATATTTAAGCAATTTTTATTAGTCAATTTACATTGTTGATTCTGTTTCGTCTATTCACATATCACTTTAGCAATTTTTATTTCACATAATAAGATGTTCACTTAGAGATATTTATATATTTTTATATCACTTATTTAATAAGTCATTGTTGGATCCTCACTTCACCCCAGGAGACCCATAGCGCTCACTATTCTAAAACCTTTATCTACATATTTGCTGTCTCGTCTCCCATGTGCCTTTTGGTAATAGCATTTATTATTGCCTTTATTCAGCAGAACTTTTCTTTAACTACTCTTTTCTTCCCAACTACTCTTAATAATTCAACTCCTGCACCTGCATATCTTATATAGACCAGGGCAAATTCTACATTTCCACAAAGGGCCTTATTTTCTTTAATTCTTGAAGAGCATCCACTACTGTCACATTAGTGTCTATTATCACTTAAGTCAACTGTAGGGTGCGGTATTTCCACTCCTTGACATTGACCTGTGTAGTCCTGTAAAATAGTTTGTAAGCGGCTTGACTCCAGGTCTTTTAATTATTAAGAATTAAACTGCTCAACAACTGCAGCCACTGCTCCCTAACCCCTATGCCAACTCCATGTAAGCAGCAGTTCTAGGTGGCCTCTTCTTTGAGGTTTTAGAGGCCAGTCCATTGATGACATTATTTGGTGCCCTGAGCATGGTGCGTTGAATGAACACATCTCAGAATTGGAAACACACTAACAGATGCCAGGAATGTGGTTGTTTCTGCATGTGCACAGCAAGAACAGGAGCTATGAGAACAAACCTATGTATTGCAACGTTATTCACTAAATATTTTGAAAATCATTTGATAGACTTCAATTAATAATCAAATAGCCATAGGACAATTCCACCATATAAGCAAATGTTTCAATATGTCCCTGGCTTGATACAGCTTTAGACAAGCATAGGTACCAGATGGGTAATATATACACTGAGTGGCCAGATTATTATGACCACCCCATTAGTACTTCGTTGGGCCATGAGATAACTCCACTAGCTGACTTCGTTGGGCCGCCTTGTGACTCCACGAGATGTTGAAAGGTGATGCGAGTAATCTGACATTGCACTGTTGTCCTTCTGTTGTCTTGTACCAGTCTTGCCACAGACTTAGGTTCAATGTACAGCTTAGTGTAAGGGTTTCTAAACACCCCTTTTCTCTAGGGGGAGAATCCATAGCTGTTTTTAAGAGTAAAAGCGCACAATGTGCACCTGAGGCAATTATCACCACTGTATTTATGAGCTTAATAAATAAGGTGCATTACTATCCCATGTAAACAAAGTAATTAATTTGTGTATAATTATAAAGGTCTTTTTTTCTTTTTCAGAGCACAGAAAGGCTTACATAACCTTGTGATCTGCCAATTTGCTCAGTTTAATAAGAGCTCTATGAAACTGATGCCCTTTAGTAAATCATTAAACCAGGCTTGTGGATGCAGTCCTTTCCCCTACCACTAGTGGTGCTGTTACATTTTTCTGCCAAGTTAACTATGTGACAGCTTCCATACCAAGTCGGTAAAACAAACTGCAGAAAATTTCTAAGTGGTATTGTCTATTTGTAGATGACTATCAATACCAAAAAATTTTACCAGTATTACAACTAATTTAATAAGTATTGGTATGCACTTTTGTAACAAGAGGTACACAAGGAACGAAACTTCATTTTTGCAGAATAAAAAATAAAACTTTTGTGACTTGCAGATACGGCGCCGGGATTTATGTGATTTATAGTGTCATTGGTTTCTAATCATATGGAAAAGAAAGCTAATATAAAGGAAATGCTTGTAGTCTATTACTGGCAGCAGAATTTGTTTTGGAAAGTTGTGTGTGGCAGAGGGCTAGCCTAGGACAAGCCACAATGATCCATCTCCTGGCTGGGTCATACATTCTCACAACAGACGAGCGCTGATGGAAAAGCACTCATATGAAGTCTGTCTCATAATTACGTTGGGTTTCCTTATGTGACTGGAAATTAGGTTTCAGAGGGTAGGATCATGCTGACCTAGTGCCTCCGAATAGAAATCAGATAAGCAAGCCATGTTTTCTAAGAAGTAGTCACAAGAAACTGCTGCCGAGTTTAACTCTCTCGTGATCGGAGCCTAGCACTTGAACAAAGAAGGAATCTAAAAGAGCAGCATCTCATTTTCTGCACCTCTGCTGTTTTGCACATTGCTCTTGCTGTGCTCTTGAATGTAATTTTGCCCATTCTGTCCCCAGTTTGTTGCCTAAGGCCACTGGCATTGAGAGTGTTTGTCATTTATACCAACTGGGCTCCTGGATGTGAATCTGACCCAGCCACTCATCTGTCAGCACTGTCTCATTCCTTTTATTTACATCTGTCTTTAGCATTCTAATTATCTACTTTATTACTTTAGCCTGGAGGAATACCGTAAAAAACAACTGATATGAGGAGGATCCTACTCACAATAAAACTGCCTAAAATCCCCACTGCATATTATCCACAGCACTGGAGAATATTTGTGCTGCCAGATGACCTCAATATGTCCTCGAATTGATCCTGTTATATAGCTTTTATCCTTCATCTATGATCCCATTTGAACACTATGCAAATATATGTATCTCCCTGTTTATGAACACATTTGCTGCAATTGATGTATTAGTTTTATTAAGGATCATTTGTTTGTAATATTTTGTTATAAATCACCCGGTATCCTTAGTATCTTCCATTAACCAAGTTCAAAACAGAGGTCACCTGAAATAAACTACCTTATAGACCAGACACCGTGACCTCATGAACTTCATTTTTCTAGGCAAATGAAATTAACATTTATTTTTACCTGAAATATTTAAAAGTATTATGTGATCAAGAACTTAAAATGGCAAAACATTGTTTTATATTAGTCTGCCTGATATTTATTTATTGGTTAAAAAAGGGTTATCTTGTTTATCTGTGCTGTTTCCTATGAATTTACTGAATGGTATAGGGTTCCTCCAGACCCGACAAAGATGCTTGTTTCTTGTACCTAATTACATTGAGGATAACATTGGCTATTGGAATTAAATGTTAGTTTGCTAGATAAGGTTTATTTAGACTTTTGCACTTAAAGTGGCCCTGTCAGGTAAAAAAGAAATGCAGATGGAAGGTACTTGCAATAAAAGCTCTTATACCATGTATAATAGCACTTATAAAACTTCCTCTGCTTGGGTTTGTTGCAGGTGCTGGCCAGAGAGCCATCCATACTCCACAGCAAATTATTATTATTATTATACAGGATTTATATAGCGCCGATAGTTTGCGCAGCACTTTACCATATAAAGAAGATATTACAGTCACAATACAATTCAAGACATGGTGGTAAGGAGGGAAATGCAATTCAAAAAGACAGCCGCATACTGACAAGCTTCACCCAATGTTTCTTTATTTGTAAAATCCAGTCAGCTCCAAGCTTTTGATTCCCGCCTGCTAGTCGCTCACCTCTAACGCATTTCACCCAGCTGTTTAAGCAGTCAAAGGATTTGATATTCTCTTCAGCCAGTCTTGTGATACACAGGCCCCTGCCAGAGAGCACAGCCAGGTCATGCCCCGACTGCAGACTACAGATCAATACAGCCTGGTCCAGGATCCACCCCAGCCTTGAGTGGCAGGTAAGGAAGCACCTGGCACATTGATGAGGTCATCCCAGTTCTCTTCCCTCCCTGCTCCTGCCAATGTAAAGCAATAGAGTCCTGTGACTGGCTCACAGTACTGACCTTCCTTCTCCCAGCGATGTGCTGCTGTGCAGAGGATTATAGGAGGGTGATATCAAGGTCAATTTAGCTAATATGCTAGTTCTGGGTAAAAATGCATTTAGTGATTTTAATGAACACACATCTGCGTGTTGTTTATCTGCCTGGAGTTCAGCTTTAATTTAATTTCAAATTGTATCTACTTTTAACTCTATTTATGCATTTTTCAATTCTTTATTCCCCTGCAATGTAACCAGCTATTATATGTAGGGGTATGCTGTGTCACCATGGAAAGAACTCTTGGACACACAGTAGATTACTCTAAAGATGAAGTAAGTGTGCCAGTTTCAGGATTAATGCTGCAGTTTAATGCTAAATTCACCCATTGTGACTAATTATCTGCTGCGTCAAGTCATACAGCGGTATTGAGAGCTCTGGCTCTACACTGCTTACTTCATTACAATGAGAGATTAAAATAAACGTTGCAAAACCACTGAATTCCTGCTGCTGATTACCTGGTTATGACAACATGCATTCAGAAAATAAGAAAGAAACATTGCAACATTGTTTTAAATTACATAGTATTTGAGGTTGAATAAAGACACAGGTCCATCAAGTTCAACCTTTGTGTGTCTGTTTGTGATCGTGCATGTGTGTACACAAGTCCCTGCGTGACCTTGTTCATTAGTGTACCTGTACCCCTGTTATAATCTTGTAATTATGAATAAGACAATGATTGAATAGTATTCATATACAAAGTGAATAGTTTGATAGACATGTATGACCGGTCTATGTTGGAGGCATAACATGTAGCATTGATTTTGTAAACATCCAGTTTTACTTCTCTGGTGAATGTGTATGAATGTTGTGCTTTGCATTCATTTATTTATATGTCCAGTGGTATTTTTTTTCTTTTATTTCTTCTATTGTTTTTTATATTTACTCATTGTAAGTGCCAGTACTGCAGATGTTCACAGAACTAAAGACTTGGGATTTCATCTAGCACGTGTAGCATTTAAATTACACCAAACCCTGAGCTGCATTTACTGTTAATCACTCTCTTCAGAAGCATTATATCAAATTGATTCAAATATAAACCTCCTAGAATGTCTAGTATTAATATTATATTTGGATTTCCTATGATTGAAATACAAGATATTCTGCATACAGTAAATACCTAACATTTATTTTATCTTGATAGAATTAGATATGTGATACTTTTTAACTGTAATCCTATTCCTGTTTTCATAAATATGTGTTATCTATATTATCTGTAACTGGCCACTGGTTTATGTAGAAAGTTCCTTCCATATGCTTTTTCATAATGAGGTTAGTTAACCCAAAGAGCATAAAATGTTAGTTGGGAAACTGAATAAAGTTAAAGGGTAAGTTCTCCTTGTCTCAAAATGTAAAAAAATTAACTTACAGCATTCACCACTTTCCCTGGTCTCCCCTGTACTTACCTGTTTGATGCCCCCGCCAACAGGTGTAGCACTCATTGGTCAGCATGGTCACAGACTGTGGGCCTGTAAAGTGCAGTATACTTATGTTTTAAGCTGTGTCCTCCACATGATTGGGTATTCATAGTGAACACAGCTTTAAAAAATGTTTGCATCCCTTGTTGTATCTCAGTGCTGCTGATCTCATTCCACTTCCTGTCTACATACACTCCACTGATGGCTTAAAGTAGCAGTATGGGGAGAGTAAATTGTATTCTTCCCAATACTTATAGCTGGTGTGGGAAACTGGATGTGTCACATGCCGACTCTATAGATTGGGAGCTGAGCAATCACAAACTGATGATCACTCAGCTCATGGTCATCTCCCTGCAGATAGTGGTGATTTTCAGTCATCACTCACCGCAGGGATTCCCCCTTCCTCTCTATGTTCCTCCAGCACTCATTGAAGGGACAGACGGGGGGGCACATCTAGCTCTGGCTCTAGAGAGGCAGAGCCAGCTATCAATCAGGCAGCGGGGTTGAGCCTGACAATATTGTTGGGATTTTTCCCAGCTGCAGCGTGGCTCTGCAAATAGCAGGCAGTAGCCCTCTAGATCCTGACTTTGGGTCACAGTAGTGCACTAGTAAATGGACTCCTTTGACCCAAAAGAGGACTAAAGCCAATAAAAGGTTTGGCTTTAGTTCTCTTTTAATGGCATATTTGAGGTGAGTTTCTTGATAGGGACAACAGTGGACAATGCTAGTATAATGTGTGTTGAAATGGGGAAGCACAGTGGCGTAGTGGTTAGCACTTCTGCCTTGCAGCACGAGGTGGCAGAAGTGGCAGAAAGAGGCTGGGTAAGGCCAGCAGCACTATGATGCAAACAGGGATAAAAATGTGAAAAGAGGTCTTTTATTGTAAAATAGCACGGATAGCATTTGTTTATGATAGACATTGCTTTATCAAATGAAATGCCATTCACTCTGGGTCAGGTGAGGACTGGGCTGCCAGACTGGTGGGCAGAAGGGCATTTGCTCTCCAGGCTAGTACTAATAGTATATGTTGGGCTGGTGGCTCTGATTGGAGATACCTTACCAAACATTGGTCAGCAGTAAATGACAAATGGCTACCTCAATGAGACCTACAATTACAATGTCTAGAAGAGGCAGCACCAACTTCCTTTGTGGCTCATGTGATTGAATGCCAAAATTCACAAAGAAAATTGATTCCTGAAAAATGAAAAGCAAAAAGCTGGGTTTCAATAAATTATGACCTTCAGGGATATCCACCTTTCATCATACCCACCAAACATGGAGGCACCATAAAACACATTGCGTGGAACTCTTTCTTAAAATGTAGTTCCACATTTGCAGTTAAATTTGAGAAAATGTCTCTATATGTTTGTATTGCCTTCACATTCATACAGCATACCTAAAAATAATTTAGAATGTATTTCTTGCCTTATAGATGTTTCTTTGGTGATGACCTTTGTATAGATTCCAGGCTACTCTGAGCAGTTTGAAAGAGAAAGTAGAGGTAGAAACTGAGGGGCAGACTGAGCTTCTTCTCATTAACATACAATGCTTCTAAGTCTTTAACCCTTTCATAAGACAGACATTACAACTGATAAAGAAATCTGCCAGCACAGTACAGACAGGTTAATTTGAGAAAACATGACTTCCCACAGCCCCCTCCAGCCCTCTCCTTAAAGTGTATTTCTACCTTTACACCTACTTTTTTATATGTTATATGTTTCACATTCACGTAGCATAACTTCAAAATATTACATTGCTACTTGTACAAAACATTGCTTAATTCTGAAAGAAAAGTTGTTCACTGTACTGAATTTTCCTCTGGAATGCATGAGGGGGGGGGGG
>NW_017306372.1:512023-522602 GCF_000935625.1 Nanorana parkeri
AGATTAACATTATCAGAATTATCCCTATCTTGACTTTGCTGGCAAATTTTATTATTACTTTTGCAGTGAAGTAGGTGTTATCCCCCTTCCCCCACCCCCAAGAAAAGGAAATATTTTTGGGGCACCATAGACTAGCACACTAGGTCAATGGATGGATATGTAAAAAAGTTGTGTTGTTTGCGAAAGATCTTCATGGACCATTTTTAAAACATTTTCTCCTAACTTTGTAATGGAAGGAAATGTACAAATAAAAACAATCAACAGCAAGCAGTACAACAATAATACAAGAGCAATAACAAGAATAACAGCAACCACAAAAAGAATTATAATAACAACTGCGGCATAAATATAATTTAAGCTAGGTACAAACATACAATCTTACTATACAGCCAGCTGAGTTTGCCCTCAGGTAAAACAAATTAAGGGAAAGTAAATGGGATTGCCAAAGAGAGCCAATGCATAAGAGCCAATGGATGGGCTGGTGTTTACTTAAAGTTGACACCATTTCTTACACATGCAGCATTCAGCAGCATTTATTATTGCAGCCCTTAGAAAATGCTGAGGGCGTATGTAATCACACTTGACGAAAATGAAATCTGTTCCTTATAACAATTATAGTAGCAGACGAAATAGAGGCTGATTTACTAAAGGAGATGAGAATCTTCTCTTCAATTATCCAATCAATGGAACCTGATGTACTAACATTTCTTTGCAAAACAGAGTTGCAAAAAAGTTCATCATCATGTGCATTATGCGGCTGATTCATTCATCAGTTTTAGGTGATAGAGCTTTGATTAAACAGAAAAATAAGAAATCTCATTTTTTGAGGTTTTTTTATCTGCTGAAAGTGAGACAGAGCCCACTTATGGAAGTTTGGAAAGAGTTGCAGTGCCCACCAGGCTGCATTGCTGCTATGCTTTCCCTGTTTTCCAATACAAGTTCACATTTATATTAACCCAATCGTAACTATTATATTAATACTAATAATATTGTTAGGGAGGTGCTTTATTTGATGTAGTCCAAGCTAAACAAGGTCACAAGTTGGGCTATGTACAGTATGGTCATGTCTTTTTTTGTATGTGAACTTTAAAAGATTTATATATATATATATATAATTTAAACGTTTTTTTCCATCATCATCATCAGCGTTCCAAATTGTATTCTATTTTATATTATTGTGATTAATCTGGTAGGTAATATAGGATACTTTTGCTTTACCATGACTCCGGACAACTTGTCTACATATCAATGAAAGGCCAGCAATCACCCTCCAGGAACACTCTCCTCCCTGTTATCACTTGACTGCAAGCTTTCTGGTATTTCAGCATGCAAAAAGTGTGCACACAGCCCTGTTTGCATGGGAGGATGTTCTTCCCCAAACAACAAAGGAAGAGAATTGTACAAGACTTTTGTGTCCTATTGTTGCACATTATTATTATTATTATGCAGGATTTATATAGCGCCAACAGTTTGCGCAGCGCTAACATGAAACCTTTCTAGAATCGGGAGAATGTGTGCGCAGTTTTTTTGTTCACATGAAAATGTTTGCAATGTTGGTTTAGTGAATCAGTATGAGCAGAACACCTTATTGCTCATCATTAGTTAAAAAGACAGTATCAAAATAGAAGAATGTGTGGGAATATACATAATAAAAAATGAAATATAAAAAATTAGAATAACCTAGAGAAGTGCTTACTGAATATCAGTTTCATTAAAAACACTAAACAAGTTTAGATGATCTGTGAAAAAGTCTTAGGGCAACAATAGCAACTGAAACAAGACCACGCTTAATTTATATTTTATATTGATTAATGCATTTTTTTTTTATATAGCTCCTGGCCACAGAGCACCACCGCGACATACCTAACTATTCTGTGCCCTCCCTGCAAACTAAATACTGGTCCAGTCTGCGAATACCACAGTTCACCAGTTGGCACACAGGCAGTACAGGCAGTACTTCTGTAACGAGGCCCAAGCTCTATCAGGTCAACAGGGGGGCCCAGCAGGGGCTGCTTGTGGGTTTCCAGGGGCTGTCATGTAGGCTGTACGGGGTCCCATTATTTCAAATGGCAGCCATTCCTAGCCCTGTAATCTGTAGTCAAACAGCTTCTAGCTTTCACATCATGGCTCCACTGCACGCTGCTCAGTGCAGCCAGCCAGTCACAGCTGGTCACCGCAGGGAATGGGTATGAGAGGTGCATGGTGATAGGAGAGTGTGACACTGTCGCCTGCTGTTGGCAGAGCTTGGAGAGAACAAGCAGAGAAGTGCTGTGCTGGATGACTCTTCTGCCATATACTTGTTACTTTTGTCTAGACCTGAGCCAGGATATTATATGCATGAGACAGCTTAATTTTTATGAAATGTAATGTTTCTCCACTATTTTGTATTCCTACGCAGAATGATTGTTCATGAAGGTAATATCTGCAGTCCTTCTTTAAAACTGGAATCAGTGTTTACTGTTACTACCAGTGCTTTGTTGTTTTTGTTACTTTTGTTGTTCTTGAGCCCCATAACTACAGCGTTCTTATTTAGGTTTTATCAATGCCCTGCCCCTAATTCAAGTATATTCTCATCCTACAATGTTGGATGCACAGCAAAAAAAAGGTGATTTTTTTCCCGCTAAATGTTGAAAACTATGGAATACATGCATGTGTGCAAATCACAGTCCTGATTCTATACACAGAGAAGCACTGACTGTGCCGCCAGTGCAGAATCCAGCATCCTCCTTTTAGGACGACTTGTCCACTGAAGGCAATGAATACTTGCTCTTCCAAACTCATCTAAATTACATCAATAACAGAGCGCAGTCTTTAATGAGCTCTCTACTTTAAAGACTTGAAGGATATTAACAAGCTGCTTGACAAATGGTGCTTAGAAGCACATTAAAGACGCTGCTAATGGAGCGCATAATGACGGCTAATTTTCCATCAGATATAAATTAGAGCCCCAACAGTTATTTGCCTTAAGGACTTTATGTAAATGATCCTGTTCTGTATAAACTGGGAGGCGAGGACTGCCATGCCATGTTGGCAATGCTTCTGGATGTGATTAATAGATCCGCAGCACAAACGGACACACAACTGAAAGGATATTCATTTCACACAGACATATAAACAAGTCAGATTGTGTGCCAGCCAGTCGGGGTGATTCAGACAAATCCAAGAACGGTCGCCACAATTAGCATTACTAGATGTCAGTGCATCTCCACATCATAGACGCTGCACAGTGAACATTTCTACAAATGGTAGTTCTGGGCACTTGACAAGGGTTGGGATACTTTATACAATCTATCTATACATTGATCTCCAAACTGTCCTCTCTGGCAGGAAACCACAGCAGAAGCTGCAGATAGAAATGGAATTTAAGTTGTAACATACACTTAACATGCACCTTTAAGCAGAAATCTAGTACTTAACTGAATCATGACTTAGTGCCAGAGTCCTTAGTAACTCATTAATATCAACACCATACATTAGTAGTCTCTGCACATGGGGGAAGGGATTATTTGAATGCTCTTTACCATAGTAAGATCCACCAGAAGCCTTTGCTGAGGCCCAGAAAAAAAAGAGTCAGCACAGGCCCAGATCTCACCTCTCTACTCTAAAGTGGAGTAGAGGACCTCTAGCAGATATGTCATCAAAACCTATGGCCCCAAATTCAGTTGTACACTCTACTAGAGTGACAGCTCCTTCATCATTACACTTTGCACACTCAGTGGACTCCTTGCATCTACCATTGAGGCTTCTTCTGTTTTTGAAGGGATCATTATCATTTCTGATATTGAAACTGTGGACTTCACTTATTTATTAACCCATACACTACTAATGATTGTTAGTAATGCTTTGTTAATTTACAGTCAACTTAAAGTAAGCCTGTCTTAAACCTTGGCAAATCAAAATATGAACAAAAATTCATAAGCAGTAATTACCTTTAGTGAATCACCCGGTAGATCTAAAGACATAGGAAGCTTAAATTCCATACATTTTTCCTGTAAAGTTCGCCTTGGCTTCCTTAGTCTCCCTATGGGCCAAGTAGGCTGCCTTCACTATGGCAACCAATCGGAGATTTAAAAGCAAGAAGCATGGATTTAAGCTAGACGTTTACCAGAAAATGTGATTAAGCATATACATTCAGTTGCCTGTTTATCGGAATCTACTGATAGCTTTGATGTACAGTTTTCCCTAGAAGTGACACCAAATTCAGGAGTTAAATTAAAAAATGCATTCCGGTACCTTAACTATTACCAAAAATTGATCCTTTTTGTGTATCACTCAGCTGTAGATCCTCAAATCTTCTCTGAATTGGTGCTGACACTGCCCTTCCTTCTGGAGGGTGGCTACTTTTGTTCCCCATGGTCCCTGTGAGTGTTGTAAAGTAGCCACCACTCCAAGCTCACTCCTGTGATGGACTACAATCTCCTTTTTAGCTTATTAATTTGTATTGAGATTGTAGTCTATCACGGGAGCGAGCTTGGAGCGGTGGCTAAGTTCTCATGGGTGGTAAAACCGTGTGGTTGATGGGTGGTTTTACCACCACTGCAAAGGAAGGAATGCAAAAAATATACAGCATGTCACTTTTGACCAGCAGTGCTGCTTGTCAAACATGACAATTGGAGTAATTGGGACCATGCCCCAACCACGTTGCCACGTATTTCAATAGAAAATCCCATTGGGATAAAAAAGAGTCTGCATTCAGTATTGCCTCCTGAAGGCCAGTGCAGTCACTGCTCCACCACCCTCTGAAAAGCCATCCACCGCAAATCACCACATGTGTGAATTTTTTAAAGTTTACTGCTAACTCGGAATATTTAAATACTTTAGTGCATGATCTGGGCACAGGTTCACTTTACGGATTGCACATGGCAGACTGTCAAGTCTACTGCTAATTGTATGGCATTGGCTTAGTGTTATTTCAGCCATGTGGTTGCCGCTTCTTCATACCTGTCCACCATTCTCTAAGGTCCTCTAATGATATCATGTTGACCCTATACTCTTTGGGGCAGTTGCACTGAAATCACTCTTATCATGCTCGATCTGTGAATGGAATACAATTAATGATCCAGAATTGTATCTCACCTAAAAGGTGTGATATGATAAATGGTCATATCACTTTGTGCATCTTTCTTATGCATCACATTACACCTAGTAATTATAGTGGCATTTAATATTGCAGTCTACATCTAACAAAAGCATATTTGCCAACACTGACATTTCCTCATTAGCAAATGTCTTCTGAGATTTTAACATATACCAATGATAAAGTAGCAGGAGGGACAGAGTTTCAAAGCTGGTACCATCTTAAAGGAGAATCCACTGCAGACATAAACATAAGATAATGACATATAACCAATGGTTTATACATGTCTTCTCTTAGGAGGAAGCATGATGATCCAGCTCACTTTCCTACCTATTACATCTATAACGTGTTCTGGCTGATAGATGGCTGTTTTCTTCTTTAAAAGGTGTTGAGGGAAGTTTACGAAGAGGAGCTGTTAGAAACAGAGATTCAGCCCCTCTGAAAGCTTATTCCTCTGTTTTTTTTTAGTTATTCTTCTTTTTAGGGTGTGTGTGTGAATGTGCATTTTAAATATCAGTCCATTATGTTTATAATACATCATATAGTATGGCATTACATTTTGCCAGGAGAAGAGCCACAGGGGCGGCTTATATTTGTGCTCTAAAAACACGGCTGAAACACAATGTGTTTAAGCATATCTGGGACCTAGGGCTGATAATTTGTTTAACCCCCCCACAAAAAAATAACATCAGAACTAAAGCAGCGTAAACTGTAGGCCGTGCCAAATGGTAACTGTGGCCAAATTTTGCAGTGGTTCTAAATGGGGTATGGTAAATAAAACCTGAGTCTAAAGCTGGCCATACTCCTTTAGATTCCATTAGATTCCCAAAGATAGCAGGTGTGGTTTGATGTTCTCTTAGCTATAGAAATGCATGGTGTCCTCATGCCAAGATCAACATCCACAATCAAAAAGAGATTTTGCAAACATATCCTACATAGGAAGTGTGTCTGGAAAAAGCCTTTGCTTTTCAAAAATAACATTAGAGCAAGACTACAGTTTGCCATTGAACATATAGGCAAAGACCTTTTGGCGCAATGTGCTGTAGACTGATGAATCAAATATAGAGTCTGGTCACAGTAACAGTAGACATGTTTTGCACAAACCACGGACAGCATTTCAGGAGAACATCATACTAACTGTGAAGCATGATGCTTGACATGTTATAGTATGGGGTTTGGGCAGATTGCAGTCATCCAGTCAACTATGAATTTTGCATCATATTTAATTGTGCTTGATAAGAATGAGGTAAGCTGTCCAAAAACTGAAGTTAATCCAGAAATAGATCTTTCAACATGATAATGATTCAAAGCACACTAGCAAATCCACCAGCAAATCAAAGCTCTGGTTTGAATCCCATTGAAATATGGGTGGATTTGAAAAGGGCAGTTTGTGTAAGCAAACCCATAAACATCTTGCAAACAAAATAACTTTTCAAGCAGTAACTTCTGCTAAAATGGGCAATACCAGCTTCTAAATCCGAGGATGTTTGTAAAGCATGATGCAGGATCTATATCCATATTATTTGGTCAGAGCTAATATAATGTTAATCTCAGCCAATCATCTTACCTGCCTTTGGTGACAACTTTGGTGTCATAGTTTTGTCTTGCACTTCTCTTGTAAAGCCTTGTACTCAGCTCATCGTAATACTACACAGCAGCATCTAAAAAACAACCATAACTTTAAAGTGGGCCTAGCATCAGACATATCTTTTCATGTTAAAGCCCAATTACAAGGGGCTAAGGGCTTCAAATAAGCCAGAATTAGATTTTAAGCGCATGCAAGTAATGTGTTTGTGTAAAACAAGTATTTGGTACCTCCCTTCCTTTCTCTCCAGAAGGATTAGGCATCATGCAGGGTCAGCATATATTTACTGGACTGAGATGATGGCCTCTAGATGACACAATCATCCAAATCCTGGTACCTGTGTAGTAGCTTGTATTTTCTTTGCATTGTTTGCGCAGCTCCCTGCTATTGCCTCTCAATATTTACAGTGTACAGTCCGTGCGAGTAATTACTAAGGGGGCGAAGACTAAGAAAATGCTTGCTCCTACTTGTAGCAGACTTATGACATTGATCTCCTTGATAGCAGCTGTCAAGCATAGGCATAGTTTACGGACTGGAGCTAAAAGACTTTTTATTGAAAATGGCATTGCTTTATATACACTGAGTGGCCAGAATATTATGACCACCCCATCAGTACTTCGTTGGGCCACAAGATGACTCCACGAGATGTTGAAAGGTGATGCGAGGAATCAGACACTGCACTGTTGCTCTTCTGTTGTCTTGTACCAGTCTTGCCCCTCTCCGCTCTGCCCTAACATTGACTAGTCGCTGACGGCCACAATTCGTGCCAACAATCATCCCACGTTCAAAGGCTGTTAAATCACGTTGTTTACCCGTATCTTCAGAAAAAAATCACTTCTACTGTCGTGGTAAACAACCTGCTTCCCTATTTATAATGGTCTGGCCCTCTAGCAACTTCAGCGCGAAATTATAGCTAATTTGCCTACAAACGTCAGGTGGTCATAATAATCTGGCCACTCAGTATATAGTCATGCTTTGGATGTATATTGTGTCTTGTTAGGAGTTTATTTTTGAAGATTTGTAAAGTTACTGATAGTCCTGCTATCTCGTACCTGACTGGAGACTCAGCTGAGAAGGGGGCTGCCCGTGCACCTCTTGTCCCACACCTCTGGAAGTAGTGACGAGGGATGTAAGGACAGAGCGGAGCACAGGTGCCGATACTGGGGGCTGGCCGGTTCTTGAGGTGGCGCTTGAGTGCGTTGGACCAGCTAGTGAATCACCAGGACCGATATGACACCGGGACCTGGTGAAACCAGAGCAGGCAACGTGTATGAGGCCAAGGAAGCACTGGCAGGATGTCGTTGCTCAGGGTGCTGATGGAACGATCCACCAAGTGGCAGACCAGGAGGGAAGTCAGGTACAAGCCGAGGTCATACACAGGGAGCCAAATCTTGAGGTGCCGAATCACAGATCAGGAGCAGGGTCCGGAAACGTAAGCCAGGGTCATGTACTGCAGAGCAGAGGAACCGAATCAGGAGGAGAAGGCGGAGTCAATTGGTCACAAGCCGGGTTCATACACGGGATGTCAGGATACAAGAACAGAGTACAGGGCACACAGGGACAAGCTGAAGACCACTCAGCAACTTGGTCATGGCTTCACGTCTGTTTAAATAGGATAGTGTGCGCGCTAATGAGCGTGCACCTGTACACTAATGAGCGTGTTTCTGCGCGCTCACATGCGCTATTGCGCATAAACGTTCCCGTACGCGCGTGTTCACGTGCTAAAACGCGTTTTCCAGGAACTTTGGGCAATGGATTGCATACTTGTGTGCGTGCACATTTTTGAGCAGGACTCCATCTGCAGGTAAGTCTCTTCCACCTGCATTAAAGTTACACAAGATTAAAATATTAACAAACCCATTTTCCTTATGTTATGAGATCCATCATGTAGGAAAATAAGATGTGGTAACAACCTGTGTTACATATACCCAGACTGTGAAAGTTAGCAAAGTTAGACCAATCCCAGCAGTTTCCCTTCATTTTTTATTCTGTGCCATTGACTATGTGGTCTGGCATAGTTATAGATTATTATCTACAAATCCATGGCCGTGCTTCATAGCTCTAATTGTATGAACTGATGGGAAGAGTGAACCTTCTTACATACCGAGGTTAATTTGCTGAATTGAGTTGAGACTCTTCAATCACAATAAAGTAAAGATTCACTTTAATTATCCAATCATGTGAAAAACAAATGCCTGTTTATTTATTTCATCTGCACTTGGTTGGATAATTGAAGTGAATCTTACTCTTCTTTGAGTGAAGATTCTCATCTTTTTTAGTAATTCAGCCATACTGTCTCTATAATCTCCTGGACTAATGAAACTTTCATATCTGATGTAGTCACATTTAGGTCAAACATTTTCCAGCAAACACTTGAGTTGAGCTGCCCAAAATTAGGGCATCTGATTAGGCAAGTATTGGCGTGGGTATCATTTCCTCAAAGTAGAACTTCTAGTTTTGGTTACAGTGGGGAAGGCATAGAAGCTCTGTCAGGTTTTTACCTTCATCTGCACCCCTTTTGGTAGGATCTATCCTCGCAGTTTCTCCGGATCATCAAAACAGAAATTTAAGGGACTTGCAAAATCTCATGGTTGTCACTGGACTAGAAGTAGAGCAGATATCTTCCAATGGAGACACATGTTCTGGTGACAACTGTCCAAGTTTGATTTAGAGGAGATTTCTATTAATTCCCAATCTGTACAGGAACAGGAAGTGCAGGGAAATATCAAGGGGATTAGCACAGCAATAAAAGTCCAACAGAGAATCTAAGGGAGTTATTCACAAAAAGGTGAAGAGTTTGGAGAAGGTAAGAGACGTGAACAATCTAGGACAACATAGCTGAACTGGAAAGTGAGCTGAATTGGAGAATTGTCCAAGATTGTTCACTTCTCCTGCCTTCTCCAAACTCTTCACCCTTTTGTGAATAGCTCCCTAAATCTTACTCAAATTAAACCTAAACAAACATTTGTCTGTAGTTGCACTTTAATTATGAACATGGTCGGGTAAGTCCGGTGGACGTCAGACAGACTTTACATGGTTCATACTGCCTTGAACAAAGTGTGTTGTGGAAAAATCACACACAAAAAGGACACACAGTCAACAGCGAAATCATTCTGAGATATCCTACAACTATAAACATTGTATTCCCCGGGTGTAATTAGCTCCACAAGGTTTATCATACAGAAATATATTCCAAGCAAACAAACCTGCACCTGGCCTCCGATCCATCTCTCTTTCAGCACATTGAAGATAGATGTTCATGGATTACTTACTTATTAGAAGAACATGTTAAAATAAACAATATACATGACCCTGTTTACCTCAGTACACAGGTTCTTGGCACAGGCAATGTCAGCCACTGAACAAGTTTATTACCTATGAACTACAAGGCACGTCTCCAGGTTAGCTTTTGGCAACCAATACAAAGTGCTCACTAATATACGTGCATCTAAAAGTATATTCATGAATTCTGGTCTCTATATAAAAAGATAGTTTTATTAAACACTTGCTCTTTGGGTTCATGCTATATGATTCATTTTATCTGTTATGTGTTTGTAATTCTTGTGATGTTGGTGTTTTTCTTGGTATATTTATTTTCATTGTTTTTAAAAACTAACTATTTATGGCAATCGACAGCAACAGTAAATATTTTCTATGTTATAAGGAACAATGATAAATGTAATTGTGCCAAACCAGTACCCTGTAAATGTACCTTTTAGCTTAAATTCCTTCTGAAAAATAGTAATGTAAAACCAAGGAAAATCTGGGTTGCAGGAGGTTTGGAAAACCCCACAGGAAGTCCAGAAACCCTGAACATATTGCCAAACCCTATTGAAGTCTATGGGAGACCAATTTATTTTTTCTATCTGGGGCCCTCTTATTTTAAAGGTGGCTTACAATTTCCAATAAGCCACCCC
>NW_017306372.1:522663-526142 GCF_000935625.1 Nanorana parkeri
TGGGACTCTGGAAGCCCCCTTGCCTCAAAGTATCCCCCCCCCCAAAGGGAAATTAGTAAAGGGTACATAGTGCCCCTTGCTACTAATTCCCCCACAAAATGTAAATAAAAACAACAACGCTTTTAAAAACTCTCGGGGGGTTAACATTACCCCCTGATGTAAATCCAAAATCAATCATGTCATCCAGCAGTGTAGATCCCAGTCAATCACGAAGACCCACTACCCGATAATGTTAATCCACAGCCACAACAACCTGGAACTATGCTGCCCCACCATTACTCCTGCCACAAATGACAGATCACTGGCCGGCTGCTGTATGTAAACATCCAGGTCAGGATCCGTCACCCAGGATTCCCAGCATGTTTGTTTACAAGCACCAGCCAGCCAGGGATCTCTCATTTTGCTAGGTCAAGTGGGTGAACTGGCCAAATATGAACTGTGCGCAGACACTCATGAACTCATGGACCCCAACCCAAAACTCTTTCCTATTGCCAACTTGTGTGTACCTAGGCACTCCTGACATATGAGATCTAAGGCACTGATAACTGCTAGTCTAATGAGATTTGAAGTAAGATTAAGTCATGTGACTACCGGGCTGTTTACTGTTCTGCTAAGAGCTTGCTGGAGAGGATGCTGTACCTGAGGACCTGCAGTGCAAGCATCTGTATGCTTTTACTTCATTCATCTTGGGTACCTATGTCTCCACCTATCCTGCTGCTTCTTCATCATCATCATTCCCTTACCAGTCATCAGATCATCAGTCATTAAGAGGCAGCACTGATATTAGGAAGCAAAGCCATGCCTCTACCAACATGGCCACCTCCATACAGAGACATAATGTGGAATTCAGCAATATGGAAAAGATCAGCTGAAAGGAGCCTATATGCAATACTGGTGACTAGTCCTTTTCCTTACATTCACCTTTTTTGGCCACAGCTTTCGGGAATTTTTTAACTCCTGTAATAGGACACACTAAGGGGTCTATTCACTAAGCTGCCGTAGGCAGCCGAGTGAGCGACGGACCTGAAGCAAAGTGAGCCGAGCGCTGTTCGGCTATTCACTTCAGGCTGGTACGGCTGATTTTAGCAGAGTGCCGCTGAGCGGCATTCAGTTTGGCTGTTCTGGTCGGTCACTCTGTGGGACCAATCAGAACAGAAAAATAGTTTAAAAAGTAAAAAAAACGAATAGAAAACGATTGTGCGGAGCTAGCAGTGACAGCTAGCTCCGCCCAACTGTTTTCTATTGGACAGGCAGTTCTGCTGCCGTCTAAAAAAAATAATTAAAAAAATTTTGCCATAGGAATGCATTGCTAGATTCCTATTGGCTATTTCAATTTGCAATAGCCAATAGCAAACTAGCTGCTTGTACCCGCCCTCTGCTGCTTTCAATCACTAGAGGGGACCTGATGGAGAACTGCAGGTCCCCTCTGCAGGGAAAGTTTTACTCCGTTTGATCGAGCAGAATAAACCTTTCTTGGAAAAAGTGTTTCTCTCCTGGGTGGCCGGGAGCGGGAGACTCCCGGAGCGCCCGGGAGAGTTTGCTGTCTGGAGATCAGTGTCCCTGGTTAGCTGGTAACCAGGGATGCTGATCTCTCTGCAAGTGGGATGACGGCTGGCTCCGCCCAGCTGTCAGAAGCAGGCTGTCGGCCGGCCATTCGGCCAGCTCTGGCTTTCACCACGGCTCAGTCGAGCCAAGGCATATGCCTTCGGCTCGACTGAGCCGCTCGGCCAACTTCAGGAGCTGTACGGGCTATAGGGAATAGCCCGTACAGCAGCCCTTCGTCTCTACTGAACCAAAGGGGTCCTGGGGCCGAAGCTAGATGAAGGATCAGCCGAAGCTACAAGCATGAAATTTCCTTGATGTAAGCAAATTACATTTACCTAATATATGTAGGTGGCCATATAAGGTAAATTATGTCAACACAAACATTCCACCACTTTATTTATAATTATTGTATTAATTTATTTTATAATACGGAGAATACCCAAATTTCCGATTTGAGAAATGATGGCAGAGAGATCTTGCTAGTGGGGTACCCAAGACATAGTTTCCTTTTTTAGTGACTATTTTCAAGTGTGTCACACAGTTTGGGGCTACTGAATATATTTGAATTTAACGAGGGGGGTTCAAATATACACTCTGTAATAACCCTTTTTCATCCTTTGCCAACTGCATGTATGACGGCAGATTTGTTTAGGCTGCAGAGAAGCAGATTACTTGTAACATTTGCACACGAATCCTGGTTGTCTGCTGTCGTTTCATAAATTGACAAAATATAACTTCCTTTCTTACCGATTCTCTGTATCCAAGGTATACATTTTCATCTTTTTTTCTGTTACTGGAAAACAGTAACGCTGTTCCTAAAAGAAAAATTGCTTTACAAAAGATCTCAGTAACTTACACAATTTTGTATGCAGTGGCCTGAAAGAAACATTATTTGTGAAATATACTGCATATACAGCAGCCTGCAAGAAGCATTATTTCACAAACACGCTGCTTATGCAAGATTGGAGAGCACACACATTTTTTCCTATTAGCATTCAGTTTGGGAGGAAGTAACAGAACACTTTGGGATGGCTGAAATAGCTGATAGTAGAAAACAGTAACTAGGACCAAACAAAAAAATTCTGAGTGCTTGTATATAGGTGTATATTCTTCTGCCTTGGTAACATCTATATTTTTATTTTACATTCCCAAGGATTTGCTATTCTGTTTAGCCATTCGCCAACCTCTTCCACACTGCACAGGTGATACCTCTTCTTCCCAGGTTCAATAATATAGCTCATATACTTCTTTACTTTCAGCCTGGTTAGTAAGTTATCAACACTGCACAAATTATTATTTGTCCAATGACCAGGCAGATGACATAGAAAGCAAGAAACCTGAAGCAGGAAAGAGTGGAGTATTCCTCCAAGCCATACAGTGTGGTAGAGGTGTGTGATTCACAAGAGAAAGATGCAGATAGCAGCTGCACTCCATAAAGCTCTGTCACCAAAATTGATATAGTGGTGCTTGGAGTGACCATTATTGTGTTGACTTGAGGAAGGAGCCCTTGAGTGGTGATGGGCCGAACACACCCGAGTTTGGTTGGAGCTTGAACTTTCGTAAAGTAGTGCATACGAAGTATAGAACCTGCTGCAGCAAAAAGTGACATTTATAAAGGAAAAAAAAAGCATGCGGTTTTCCCCCTCCCAAACAATACCAGACCCTTTAGGTCTGGTAGGAATGTTAGGAGGGACCCCATTGAAAAAAAAAAGCGTGGTGTTCCCCCCAAAAGTCATACCAGACCCTTAAGGTCTGGCAGTAATTTTAGGAGGGACCCCATTGAAAAAAAAAGTGTTTGGGGTTCCCACTTAAAGTCATACCAGGCCCTTAAGGGGGGAAAAAGAGGTGGTGCCCCCCCTAAAATTCCCAACCAAGCCCTTGATCCGAGCACAGGCCTGGCAGGGCAGAAAAGGGGGGGGAACAAGCCAGCGCCC
>NW_017306372.1:526169-532620 GCF_000935625.1 Nanorana parkeri
CAAAAAGCGGGCCCCCCCCCCCCCCCCCCCCTGCCATACCAGGCCACATGCCCTCGGCACTGGGAGGGTGCTTTTCCAGGGTCGCCGCTGAAAAAGCACCTTGTCCCCTTGTCGATGGGGACAGGGGCCTCTTCCCCACAAGTCCTGGGGCGTTGGTTGTGAGGGTGCAGGCAGGGGGCTTATTCACATTGGGGTACCCCTTTAATAAAGGGGCACCCAGATGTGCCCCCCTCCCTTGTGAATGAGTAAGGGGTACTTGTACCCCTACCATTCACTAAAGGTTTAAATAAAAGATTAATAAAAAGTCCAGACAAGTCCTTTATTTTTTTTTTAAACCAAAAAAATTGATCCACCGACGTAATCCTAGTGTCAATCACGACGTCCAGCGTTCTCCACGATGACAATGACTTGACGGAAAAATAAATAAATAAATGGAAATAATAAAACCCGATGCCCGCCGACCCATCCACTCGTGACGAATTCCCGCCGCAGAATGGCATTCTGACAGATGTCGGCAAAATATGGAAAATTGGGCAGAGCTAACGGTGACAGCTAGCTCCACCCAACTGGTTACATTTGTCTTGCACCTGACAGGACTTAGCTGTGTGAGCCATGATTGGGCAAATTCGTCATGCCTTTCCCCAATTATGGCTCTCACAGTTCTCTGTGCTGTGATTAGGTAAAGTCTTCACCTGACCTGTGGTCAGGTGCATTGCTTTACCCAATCAGGGCTTCACAAGGCACTGTGTGGTGCGCAGTGCCTTGTGGGGCTCTCGGCGGACGAGCAGCCAGCCGAACACCCTGACGGTTCGTGTGTTCGCCAACCACACAAAATGTCGATGTTCGAGTCGAACAACATTGAGCCCATCCCTACCCTTAAGGAAGGAGTCTCAAAATGCTGGCTTATTGACCTACACAATGTTTTACCAGTAAACTAAAGTATTTTTGCAACCTGAAGTACTGAGTGCTGGTGACTTTTCTTCTGTTCTCCTCACTCTCTCACAAGAGTGGCTGACTGGACTAAGAAATCCTTTGGCAAATAAAACAGTCCACATATATGCACTGTGAATTTAGCTGCATCTCTGGAGTTCTGCTTAAAGGAGAACTCCAACAGCCAAACAGCTACATCATGAAAATAGTACATTAAAGAGGAAATTCAGCTCCTCCATTATGTTTTTTTTAAATAATCACTTACCTAATGCTTGGTTGTCCTTAGTCTACATTCTCAGCCGTCCAGCAAATCCAGCGTTGTCTTGCTGTAATCCACATTCTGTTGCCCCAAGCCTGGTCCAGCACCGCTATCTTCTTCCCTGACATTATCGGGAGCTGGCTGTCTCTTCTGGGTTCAGGACACCACCAGGCCAGCCCTCCTCAGCCATCCATTGTCTTTATGGTGATGCCTCCTGAGATATGTGACATACAGGAGCAGAACACGTCATTCTCACCTAGACAAGAATGAAGGACGGGAAGCAGGCCATAACGATAACAAAAAAGGGGTAAGCAAACAAAAAGAAAAAACAAACAGGAATTTCCATGCTGCAGAAGGGATGGAAGGGTTTAAGATGAACACATTTTTTTTTCAAGGTAAAGGTCCGCTTTAACTATTCGATACCCCAAACTTTTGTTTGCCAGTCTTTTGAGTAATACACCCTTGTTAGTCTGCATCACCAGTAAGGTACCACTGTTATCCAAATCTGCATCTTTATAGTTTGTGATGTGTCCCAAACTCAGGCCTGCCCATTGGCCTATGAATGAACCTCATTTAAGTGTGGAGGACCTTCCGTCTAAAAAGCTGCTTGAAAACCTTCCATTGCTTTCGTCCTCCACCTGATTCTCCCCCATGGTCTTCTGATCTTCTGTGCTGCCATCTTGTTTTCTGGAGTTGGTTGTCACTACCAGGGGACTCACAGCCACCCCCTTACTGTGCATTTGCAAGATCATGAACTTCAGGTAGACCATCCTTGTCATGGGATGTGTGATGTCATCCCAGAAGACTGTGGGCCAGTGGGGGTTGGTGATCCCATGGCAATGTCATCCTTGCCTAGGGAAGGAAGGAGATAGTGGGAGTGAGTACCTGCAGATAAAGGTACTTGCTCCCTTCTTGTTGTTTTTATTTTGGATTCTTTTGCCTGCAAATGATGTTCTACTGCACTGGAAGCATAGAACAGTGAATCGAGTTGTTCTAGAAATTCTAGGCTACATGAATGAGAACAGATAGCTTTCCCCTCACACTGAATTCCAGCACATGGCGAGCACACTTCATGGAAAGGCATCAGAGCTGTTGAATAGCTTTGACTTCATAAATGTTATTAGAAGACACATGAGAAAGTCATACGTTTTCCATTACTTTTTACTGCTGAAAGTGTTGCCAGAGGTGTAAGTCTTTTCCTCCCTTACTGCTCCCAGGCTCCTTCATTACAGCCGTGGAACTCCAGCAATTATTATGCTACAAATAAGTGCACATGTACACTTTGTTCACAGCTATAAAGCCTTCTATAATAAGATGCTGAATAGGTGTCAGTAAGCTGTGGACATCTGGAATACACCCAACCCTGGGTTCAGTCATGGACCCCTGCTGATTCTTCTTATTATACTGAGTCTGGGATATTGCTGGGCCCGTTCCCTCTCAATTTCTTGGTTAGCTGGGTGATAAATGGCTATGCTCACCTGCAGCCTTGCTGCAGCAATTAACACCAGTTTTCACATCAGGCTAGGAAATATTAGGAGGCTGGAAATGCTGCAAATGTTTAGAATAAAATGAGCCAAAGGGGGGGGTGGGGGTCTATTTGACTGTAATTCAAGAATAACTTGAGGAAAACTGTTTTTCTGCCGTAACATTTGTAATTCTGTCTGACCTGTCTTGTGATCCAGGAATCCCTGCCAGATAGCACAGTCTAGTCCTGATATAAATAAAAATGGTGCAGCAATATCCCCCCCAAACTCAAGTAAATGCATACCAGATAAAACAAAAAAAATCATGCAATAAATCACTATGCAAAAAAATACAAAATTCTATATTTTGTTGCAGATCGATTGAGGATTTATTTATATAACTAATATTGATATTGAAGCAGCTGTTTAGAGTTTACATGCACTTTTTCGGTCTGGGGTTAGAGCGCTGTTCAGATTTGTATATACAGTCTGGTCCTGCACTCCCTGAGACCTCTCTGCGGACCACATTGCAGATGAGCAATGCAGTCTGGTCTAGAACCTCCCCCAGACTGTGATTGGATAAGTCCTCGTCTAAGAGGTTGTCAGTGTTAGTGTCACTGTGCAATGAAAAGAGACTGGTTGTACTGCCCCTACCAGTGTTATTGTGCAGAGGATTACATCAAATCTGTACTAATGGTTACTCTACTCTACAAAAAAAAAAAAAAATGAACCCATAACTGGATTAAAAGGTAGCTTTTCTACTAGCCTTAGTTTGGTCCTAAAGCGTATCTATGGTCAAAAACTCAAATAAAAATGTATTAGATATAATTTTCACAACTTCTATCCCATTCCTAATAACCATATTGGTGTAGAAGTTTGTAAACGTAATTATTGAAGATGCCCATAGGATGCACTTCCTCAATGCACTGACACAACTTCACTCAGCCCTGTGATATGCACTTCCTTGTGTCATGACTCTCACAAAGCCTGCCTTCTGAACTACAACGCAACATCTGAACTATGTAACATTATCATTGCTCAGTGGCGTAACAACCGGGGGTGCGGGGGGGTCACTTGCCCCGGGCGCAGGACTGAGGGGGGGCGCCGTCACGACCCCCGCTAAACTAAGCCATGGCTCCCTCTCCCTGACACGATTGCTTGCTGGAAGTAATCCATGATGGCATATGTAGTCTTGAGAGATCGAGATTGCATCACATCAAGCAGCAGAGAAAGAGATGCAAAGCACACTGGGAATCCAGGAAGTTGTTCATAGGTAGATGAACGGAAGATAGGACGGAAGGCAGCACTCATTAAAGGGATTTTTTCAAGTAAGCTTTGATTGCATTATTATAAACAACTTTAGTATGTATTCTTATTGCAATGCTGACTTATAACAGGATAGTATATACCAGGACTTTAGAAATCCTTTAAAGATAACCTATTCCAACTTTCCCCATCTTTCTTTTATGGTACTGTCAGGCATGTGCTGAACAAGGCATTTTCACAAGAGAATTCATTATCTATCCGATTTCCTCAAGCTGGTGCAGGATTTTAAAGTATGTATTCTGTCCCATAAGATGAGTTCACATTTGAGGGGTTAGTTTCAAATAGAATTCAAATACAGAAATGGTTTTCTGCATTTTACCTGGACACCACAGTCACTTCAAGAGCTTGTGCAGGCATAAAGCTACAGAATATGGGGTGATGCTTTAGAGCTGATTCACACCAGTGCGCTGTGGTTAACAAATCCACATTTAACGTACAGTATCATGCTTTTACCAAACATTGGGATAGGCAGCCAATTTAGTTTTAAATCGTTGGCAAAGCTCCACAATGCTGTTAAACTGGACCCACAAAATGTTATTACACAATGCAGATTGCACTGTGTTTGATGCATTCCTGTGCATTGCCGTAATGTGTGGTCAAAATGCACATTTTACTGCACCTTACAACATTGCACTGGTGTGCACTAGACCTTAAAAGTCAGTTCCAGCCAAAACAGATATTTTATTTTTGGATGGGCATCATAAGGTAAATCATCTGCTAACGTTTTGTATCTCTGGGGGGGGCGCTATGTTTTTTTTGCAGCAGAATTCCACAGTTATTTCTTAATTCCACATGATAGAGATTCTTTTGGTGGGCTGGCACTGTAATTTATTTGGGAGTGCCAATCAAACAGAACAAAAACCTGTTTTGTAGAACAGAACTAGTTTGGCTGAAGTTGGCTAATGCAGACTGCCCCCGCCTCATCAGTCAATGGCAGCCATGTGGGAGAGAAGGGGAAGATTGATTATATCTATGAGGCTGCTGCAGGTTAAAGAAGTGGGATATTACTTTATTCTGACTGAACTAACCAGCCACCCTTAAAGCTGTAAAAACAATCATTGAAATATATTCCACAATTGCTACAAAGGATATAAATCCACTTTGTGTGCACCAAATGCTTTTGCGAACCCAGTTATTTAATTGTAAAAAGAGCAGTGACATCACTGTGCTGTACATAGCCTATGCAGAGAGCAGAGCTGCGGGAGGGACCCAGCAGGCCCCACCCTCTACAGGTTGTCTGCAGAAAACTACAGGAAGGGGCAGATACAAGACCAATCACCCTGCACTGGTAGAGAGCAGCAGTGACTGGTCTTTAGTTCTAGCACAGCGATAGACAGGTCTAGTCACAAAAGGGTGAAGAGTTTGGAGAAGTGAACAATCTAAACTGGAAAGTGAGCTGCAATGGTGAATTTCTCCAATTAAGCTATGTTGTCCTAGATTGTTCACTTCTCCTGCCTTCTCCAAACTCTTCACCCTTTTGTGAATAGATCTTTTAGTTTCACACCAGATTACGGCACAGATCTGGAAGAAATACACAAAGCACACCAAGACTTCACATGCCTCATAGACAATGGGGTCTATTCACGAAGCTGCCGAAGGATCTGGCCGTAGCTTCGGCCGATCCTTTGGCTAGCTTTGGCCCCTGGACCCCTTCGGTTCAGTAGAACCGAAGGGGTGCTGTACGGGCTATTCACAATAGCCTGTACAGCTCCCGATCATGGCCGAGCGGCTCAGCCGAACCGAACACATATGCATCGGCTCGACTGAGCCGTGCTGAAAGCCGAAGCTGGCCGAACCTTATACCAGGGTTCAGCTTTAAGACTGGAACCGCTGAAGAGGGGATAAAATTGTTTTAGCCAAATTTTCCTTCGAAAAAAAAGTTAATATCTTCAAAATCTTAAAAACAGTTCCACTAAATACCTGCTAGCTTGTTAGAGTTCAGTTTTTACTCCAGGTCACAAATAAACCTAGTGCCAAGTTGTTTCCAGTGCAGGTACTTGTTAGCCTGGCAGGCTGGTCCCCATCTTTTACCTATTCATTTCTGTAGAAATAAGCAGTCAGCAACAGCCCATGATCTATATCTGTGCTGCACTCACATCCCAGCACTGCTGGAGGATAGGCAGCAATTGTATATCTTCTAAACTTGGGTGTTCTAATCAACTGGAAGTGAAGACAAATGTATCAAAGTTCATCAATACAAATAGATAGACAATAACTAGATAGAGAGAAACAATGAGATAGATATAAATGCAAACAGAAAAGCTAGATGGAGATATACAGTTAAATGAATGTGAATAAATACAAATACTGTAGATATAGCTATGTAGATAACATAGATAGATAGATAGATAGATAGATAGATAGATAGATAGATAGATAGATAGATGATAGATAGATAGATAGATAGATAGATAGATAGATAGATAATAGATAGATAGATAGATAGATAGATAGATAGATAGATAGATAGATA
>NW_017306372.1:533942-537450 GCF_000935625.1 Nanorana parkeri
ATAGATAGATAGATAGATAGATAGATAGATAGATAGATAGATAGATATAAAAAAAGATAGAGATAGATAGGTGTAAATAAATGCAAATAGTTAGATAGTAGCCAAAGATAGATAGATAGATAGATAGATAGATAGATAGATAGATAGATGACAAATAGATAACATCTAGATAAAACAGATAGATATTACATCGATGATCTAAATATTCTAAAGCTCTGTAACATCCTTACCAGACAGGCACAGGGTGAAATAGAAACAGGTCGTTCACAAACAGCTTGCCTGTGTTGTTCCTGTAGAAAGGCAGTGCATCTACCATATTAGGGCTGATTATTAACCCCTTGTGTGCTGTCACAGCCATGCTTAGTGTGAGAGCATATATATTTAATAAAGTCAGTAAAGAACGAAGACAGAGGAGGTGAGCAGTCTATGGAGCCCCCTGCCCCAGGCCACCCTAGCAGTGATGCTGCTCTCCTCCAGCCTGATCACACAGGGAATGGGAACCAATGCTGCTCTTCATACACAGGCACATACAAATGGGTTCAGTTCATTTCCACACTCCTGGCAGGAATAACGTTTCTTAGGAAATCATATATACTCTACAAACCTTTTTAAGTGGACAGCATATTATTTCTGTTGTCAGAACACATCTTAGCTTGATGAATCAAGGCTAATTTATTAATGTAGTCATTTTACCCTAGCCTGCCATTGCTCCAAATACCCAATCAGGTTCAAATCATTTTTTTTACATTATTTAAACCTGATTGACTATCTGTAGAGAGCACAGGCTGCTTACGTTTTAGCCAATCCACCCCTTATAAAATAATGAAATGTTTAAAAAATGATGGATTCTATTTATCCAGTCATTCAGGTAGGAAGAATGTGTAAATAGGAATTGATCAGAATTGGTCTTTCGTTTTGGAGCAGTAAACGTGAATATGATTGGCTGCTGTGAATTAATGGACACGTAATTGTTAATATTTGCATGTATTTGCTGAGAATGTAGGTAATAATTCTAGATTTCAATATGTTTGGTGTCCATGTGTCTGCATATACACAGCGCTTATCCCTTTTAATAAGATCTGCCTATTGCCCAGTCCTCCTGCAGAGCTGCAGACACCAGCAGTGGTGGTACCCAGTACCAAGCTACAAACACCAACAATGAGGCTACTTACCTGCAGACACCAGGAGTAGGGCTTAGCAATACTAAAAGTGGGACTAGCGTGGGGCTACCCAGTACTTACCTGAAGACGCCAGCAGTTTGGCTAATCAGTACTGGCCTGCATACATCAGCAGTGGGGCTACCCAGTACTCACCTGCATACACCAGCAGTGGGGCTACCCAGTACTCACCTGCATACACCAGCAGTGGGGTTACCCAGTACTCACCTGCAGACACTAGCAGTGGGGCTACCCAGTACTCACCTGCACACACCAGCAGTGGGGCTACCCAGTACTCACCTGCATATACCAGCAGTGGAGCTACCCAGTACTCATCTGCATACACTAGCAGTGGGGCTACCCAGTACTCACCTGCATACACCAGCAGTGGGGCTACCCAGTACTCATCTGCATACACCAGCAGTGGGGCTACCCAGTACTCACCTGCAGACACCAGCAGCAGTCAGCAGCGCCACATTCAAGCCTCATTGATAGCTTGTAAAAAAAACAGATTAATTTATAGGCATACGACCAATTAATATTACATAACCCTGATTTCTACAAAAAAAAACTAAATGCAAAGGCTTGCTGCATACTATCACGGCTATGTATTATTCACGAATTCCTAATTAGAAGCCTTCCCTGACTTGTATGTGTTCCACACATGTGTTCAGTATAGCACAACACAACAACATTGGCATCTGATACAAAAGAGGACACTGAAGAGTCTCCGGTGTCACTTTATGACTGTGCTTTTCTAATTCGAGATTAAAAGCAGAGGCTGTCTTTCACGGGGTGTAAATGTACAGTTAAAAATATTCCTTCCTGGGGTCCCCAGACGATGCTCAGCCAACCCCAAGCTTCATTAATTTTTTATCAACATCCCAGACTGTGAGTGGGGGGTAGAGGGAGGGGGAGGAGAGCGTGTTTTCCTAATTGTAAATGAAAATAAAGAATCTTACACTGGCTTTCCAGGATGGATCATGGATGATTATCTATTATATCTGCCTAGGAATACATAATGATGCATTTTTAATAATATTTGAATATTATTATTATTGTTATTATTATGAATAAATTAATTTAAAAATACATTGTTCAATAAAATAATAATACATTGTATCATTATTATTATTACATTAATGATAAAAACATTGTTCAATAAAATAATAATATAATAATAATGATGATAATAATAATATTCATTTTACAATAAGTAAGCAAACATTATTCGAAATAATACTAATAGTAATTATAATATTCATGTTATAATTAATTGGTGCATATTAAGTAGTAAGAAAAGATGACAACACTATAATATTGGCCCCTTTTGCATGCCCATTTTCCTGTATTTATTGGAATGAAATGGACAGCTTTGAAGACAAAGTGCCCAGTGAGCCTTCCTCCATCTCTACGCCCCGTTATCACACGCCACCTAATTGTATGTGCAGCCTGTGAGAGTTAAATTGGAAGCTGTCCCACCAGGGAGCTGCCATGTGCCTCTAGACTGGAGATGTCAAGCAGAGAAAACTCACTCTGCAAAGTTAATTTCAATTCCCGAGGAGGATTTCACACTCCAGCTCCTGATGACCCGCGCTAATTAGTAGAGATAACTAATGATTACTTACTTATTCTCTGTAATTATCTGGATTTCATAATTCACTGTGTAATTTATTAATTCGCTCGTAAAAGTGTTTTAGCGTCTAGTTCATCTGCACGGAGAAAGTAGGATGGCTTGACACTGCATCAGCAGCGAGTACCGGGACACCCGACACTGCATAGGGCAGCGCTATCGCTTTATAGGGCGCAGCATGTGTTAGTAACAGGAGTTTTTTTAACGAATAAACGATAAATAACTTTGTGTATTTGCAAATAAATCTTCGTTACAATAATTCTACAACGAAATGCATGCGTAATAAATCTGACTGCTCTATCACGAACTATTCCAAAAGCAGATCAACAGGTGTTGGGGAACAAGGCACCTGTAAATGAAAATATCTAGAGGGCAATTGGAGAGTAATTCATTTCATATATAGCTCTGACAAAATAAACCATCCAGCACGGTCTGTGGGAGGAAATGGTGTCTTATAATCGCTTATTAAAATAAAAAAAATGAAATGCTACCCTGGGTACACAGGTTCTCTGAAGGAAACAGGATATTGATAAATCACATTAACCTTTCTTGGCCCGGTTTGTAGTCGCAACCCTTTAATTAACATAACGCCCCTCCTTCCACCCAATCTGTAGCTCCAGCTACTAAACATCTCACAGGCAATAACCTAGGCACGTTTATAGATTTATGCAGGGACATAAAATACATTTTTATGTGTGTGTATATATATATATATATA
>NW_017306372.1:537492-542934 GCF_000935625.1 Nanorana parkeri
TATATATATATAGTGCAATATAAATGTGTAATATATATAGTATCATTTTTAATTTGCATATATAATTCTATTTATATATCTCTATGACTAATCACAAAATGAAGTGACTTAGGTGTGTGTATGTTGGAAAAGGAAGCATTTGGGACTAGGCAAATGCCAACACATGTATAGCCAGTGTGTATGGCAGTGCCAGGCTCCCCTAATACTGAATCGTGGTGATAAGGCCTGCATCCATCCCCAGGCCGGGAATTGTAATGAAAGCAGCAGACATACACACAACATTCCATCATAGGGTCTCATCACATCATTCAGCCTAATGCAGTCACAATAATGGACAGCTATAGAGAAGTGCGGAGCTGGCCATGGTGCTGAACAGTCATCGACTCTCCGCTCCAGCACCAGCCTATTCCCATACAAATGCCTACATCATCTGTCAAACGAACTTAACCATTTATTTCAATTCTAACAATATCTTTACTTAGTAAAACGCTCACATGAGCAATTCAAAATATGTTATTTTTTAAGGAATTCACTATCATACGCAGTATGACTGAAGATAACGAAATCATGATATTTTTTTTCCGCAGCACATTACTTGCAAATTAATTCTGACAAACCATTTCGTTGCTGTAAGGCTGTGTATAGCAGATCACCCAAGAGACTGGCTTCCTCTACAGGCAAATGTTTTACTGTGTGCTTCTTTTTCTTATTATTATGTTACGCCCAATTCAGCAAACAGTGCAGAGAACTGGCATCACATTTGCAATGCACTGATAAGTTCTAGCAGTGACCACAAGTGATGGGAAGATCGATATGTATACAATATAGCTCTCTTGGAATTCTGGAATTGTATTATAGGAGTTCATCGGGCTGTAGGCCCCGAGTGATGTAAAATAGGCCAGTGGGGGTCCCAAACACCAGTCAATAAAATAGTGCCATTCAACTTTCAGCTTGGGGACTGTCTAATACTCTTGGGACCCCATCATCACCATCACTATGATCCACATTCTTTGGAATTACAGCTCATCGATCCAACAATTAGTTATTTACATCATTTTGACTAGGTAATGACATTTAAAATGACATGTAGCAGTCGGGTACTATTTTAAAGCAACTATACTATCGATTTAAAAAAAACAAACAAAACAATCGCATATTTGTAAATCAAACTGCCCACAATGTGGCATTTTAAAATGCACGAACACATCTGTCCATGCTAGTCACACTCAATTCAAATGTGGAGGTGATTTACTAAAGAAATGGTTTAGGCTCATTTCATTTACAGAAATGTTTTATGCTGATTTCATTAAAAATCATGTTTTATGCTGATTACATTTAAAGACATTTTTTATGCTGATGTCATTTAAAGACATTTTGTTATGCTGATTTCATTTAAAGACATTCTTTAGGCTGATTTCAAACACTCAATTCATTGAGGGAACTTTGCAAAATGTACATTTCCCCAAATCCAACAAACATTCCCTAGGTAAGCTTCCAAATTATTTCTTTAGTAAATCACTCCCTGATACATTACAACTGATCAGATCGATTTTTATACAAACTCAAGAAATAACTCTTTGCCAAGCAGCTGTCCAAACCTTGTATTTTAATGAAAGACTTTTTTTCCACAACATTTGGAATAACTTAATACATTACCATAATAAATAAATGTTTAAAAAAAAACGACTATTAGCAAAACAACTAAAACCAACCTTTTACGGGACAGAAGACCTGAAATCATCTCAGAACAGCAATACAGCAAAAAAATCTGTAAGAGCATATTTATAGATGTGTGTGTGTGAGTAGGTTCAATATTTACACTACGGACATGAGGAGCGTGTGGGTATGTGTAGGCCCCGCAATAATGGGGGTAACCAGAATTAGGCAGACCAGTCCTTACAGGTCTGTTCATGACAAAGAGGATACGATGCTCTCTGCCTGCCTGAGTTGTGTCTAGGGATGCCCATT
Organism: Nanorana parkeri; assembly: GCF_000935625.1. Lineage (NCBI taxonomy): Eukaryota > Metazoa > Chordata > Amphibia > Anura > Dicroglossidae > Nanorana > Nanorana parkeri. Next base: position 539,461 of record NW_017306372.1, read on the forward strand.
AAATATGTAAGGCTATCTAGCTTCATTCCAGGATCAAGGTCCTTATGTATGGGCCAGACAAAGCTTTCTGCCTAATAATGGTCATTATTGTCACCGTTATTCATCTATGGAGAGACCTGTCTATGGAAATGTACATATGTTTTTTTTTGTTTTATGGGAAATGGATCGAATTGTGGAAGTTTTGTCACCTCTTTTCGTATGTTTCTTGAACGTGTAAGTTGATGTGCGTTCAACTTTGTGAGCCTGATTTATTTCAACAGGAGCTATTTAAAACAACACAGAATAACAAGCCATCGAAGTTCTGCTGGTAAGCATTTGATTGTAAAAAAAAAAAAAAAGAAGAAGAGAAAGTGACAGATCAGGGCGATTGGATGACAAGCCAGCATCACAAGAGGAGCAAATATACTTATGACGTTAAAAATATAATATGTGTGTATATAGATTTCTATCTAATCTCTGAAGGGGGAACGCTGGAAGGAAATGGCATGGCTCTTGTAGAATCAAGTCCCCAGCATTTTCTTAGCAGTCACTGATTCTCCTCATCGTCAATTCTCTTAAAAAATATTTGGTCATGTAAAGGGGGCAAATAATAAAACATTTTCTTACTTGTGTAGTCCCGATCCTTTAAAACTGATCTGGAGTCACCAAGAGAAATAGTTTATTGTTCTTGACAAAGAAAGGGGCATTAGAGTGGCAAAAAACAAAAACAAAAACAGGGTGATCCCCCTTTCAATTCTGCTGATAGAGATGTAGGTATTAGACATAGATTTATATATATTTATATATTTAAAAACATTAAAATCTGTTCTTTTGTTTGTTTGTTATTTTTTATAAAATTGCAGTAAAATCCCAAGCAGTCTATATTCCAGCTGAGTATTTCATCCGTTTCTGTTTTTGCCTCTGGTTACAGAACCAGACCCGGACCACGTTCTTTTTGAGGTCCAGCTTTTCGGCGATGGCGGCGATCTTCTCGGAGGATGGACGAGGCTGGATGGCGAAGTAGGCTTCCAGGGAGCGCTTCTCCGGGGCGGCGATTGACGTCCGTTTGCGCTTCTTCTCGGCGCCGTTGAAGAGCTCGGGCTTGGTGAGCTTCTCCCGGTGAGACTTCTCAGCCTCCTCCAGCCAGGCTTGCAGGATGGGCTTGAGGGCGATCATGTTGTTGTGGGACAAGGTGAGGGACTCGAAGCGGCAGATGGTACTCTGGCTGAGGGAGCCCACCCCGGGGATCTTGAGGTTGGCAAGGGCAGAGCCTACGTCTGCCTGGGTCACCCCGAGCTTGATCCTCCTCTGCTTGAACCTCTCAGCAAAGGCTTCCAAGTCTCTGGGATCGGCGTCCACATCGCTCATGCATCCCATGTGGGAGGGTAGCCCGTGGGCATGTGCCATGCTTAGCGCCTGGTGCATGGGGTTCATACTGGACATGTGTGAGTGAGCTGGAGTGGACACCACCGAGCCGTCTGGTCCTGTTATGGCCCCCAGTGTTAATCCTGGATTGATGTGGTCTAGAAGTTCTCCTTCCAGGGGCTGGTGGTGGTGATGGTGGTGGTGGTGGTGGTGGGAGCCGGGCACTCCAGAAGGGTGGGAGATGGGCACTGAGGAGGAAGAAGAGGCAGAAGAACAGGGGATGGTGTTCATTGTGTGGTAGGTAGCGTCCGGCTTGAAGGGGCTGTGGTGGGGAGTGTGGTGATGGTGGTGGTGTTGGCTCTTGCACTGAGACGCTATATCCACAGCAGCCAGAGCTTCAGCGCGGGCCAGCAAACTCTCATCCAGACCTCCAAATATATTGCTCTGCAATGTCAAATAGAAAGCACACATTACTGTCTGCTGGGAATTCAGCGATTAAAACTTTTCCAGAATGTTAAAAAAGCTTGCTACAGAGAGAAAAAGGCAGAACACACGTCTAGGCACACACAACACAAGATACATGCAACATCCCAGGTCATAAAAATTAATATGAAAGGCAAGACCGACTGAATACATAAGTTGAGGCAAAAGAGAGAGAGAGGGGGAGAGAGAGAGAGGGAGAGAGGGAAGGGGGGGAAACATTGGATGTGTTGGGTGATTTGCTGCGCAGACATGAAAAAAACATCAAGCAGATAAAGGGGGCTGTCAAGATGTGCCTTAGAGCGGTGATTATGCAGAGTACATACCGGTGGGGTTGGGAGACAGGCTCTTCTCATCGCCTCCGAGCTGCTACTGCTGTTGTTGGCGCTACCTCCTCCTCCCCCGGTCCCGGCGCTGCTCCTCACACTGCTGATGCTGGGAGAGCTGGTGGCCGAGGATGACGAGTGCGGGGATGAAGAGTGCAGGGCAGAATACTTGGCCTCATCCTGCAGGCTGCTGTGAACCATGCTGAAGTGCTGCTTGTTCAGAGACATCATCATCATGTTGGCTGCGGGTACTGGAGCACGGGGCTTGCTGGGGTCCAGACACCCTCCGGATAACACAGAGGCTCAGGCTGAGAATAGGGAGTTGGCTTCTTCAAATGTGCCGCGGTTGTCGGAGCCCAGAGCTGTCAGCAGCTTCCTTCCTTCCTCCTGTCCTCTCCTGCTCCCCAGTTTTGTCTCTGTCCCTAGGAGTAGCGTGCCTTTGCCTATCCCCCTCCTCCCCCCTAGAGAGTAAATACAAGATCTTCTAATATTTCCCTTCCCTTACTCCTCCCATCCAGGGGCTCCCCTCTCTCCTGGTGTCAATGCTTTCATACGGAATCTGTGGCATGAAGTGATCTCGCCTCCTTAGTGGGCGATGTGCTAGAAGACTAGGACAGCAGCCATGTGTCCCAGGCCAGCTGTGTGGGTCCCCTCACAGGTTGTTTCATGCCTCCTTTTTCTCCATGGTCCAGCAGTGCTCATCGAGTCCCATGGGTTCCCTAATGTGAATGCTGCTGCCTAAGCTGTCCCTACGCCTCTCGGGAGCCTGCTCTTCTCCTGTGCTGGACCGATTGCTGCTCCTGCTCCTCCAGCTGTACACCTTGGCCTGTCAGGTAGTCTTGTGAGTGGAGGAGGTATCAGTGTGGATTGGATTCCAGGCACATCCAGCCTCTCTCTTCTATGGCTTCAGAGCTCATCTGTGATTGGATAGCCTTGTGTGTGTGTGTATGTGTGTGTGTGTGTGCTTGTGATGGATAGACACTGTAGAGTCTCTGTGTGTCTCACAATAGATGTGTGTGTTCTCCACCCCTTGTCATTGTTTTGTCTCCCCTTTTACCTTCTTCAACTTCTGTTCACAATCAGAGCTCTGTGGAAGGATTTTTATGTGATGTGCTTGTGCTCCATCCTATCACAGAAAGAAGGAGGGGGGGCATGTCCTGCTTTTGGCAACACACACTTCTTGGTGATTAATGTCATGATCCCCTGCCTGATTTCTGGAGCCTGCGGTCACATATTAAGTCTAACATGATGGGAAGGCCAGCATTGGGCGCATGAGCACTCACTCCATTCTCCTGCCTTTAAATAGCTGATTTTTTTGACACCC
>NW_017306372.1:542962-570313 GCF_000935625.1 Nanorana parkeri
ATACTCCCACCTTTTAAAACTTAATTTTTTTAACCCCCCCCCCCCCCCCACCCCTCTAATCTGGAAGCTGCTATTTTTAGATCCCTCCATGCATTGAACGTCACTCCCAGCGATCTACAAGGAATCCAGTGCAGCAAACTTCAATGATCCCAAAGTACAAAGGAGGGAATCTCTGAACCATATGGCTCAGGCATGAAATGGTTAATTTCACCTGTGACAGCTGCTGCCCAAATGGTGTAGTGTTAACCCTTAGTGAAAATTAAAAGGTCTCTTTTTGTTAATAAAGCTTCCCCGAGTCTTCTATATTTAAATCGCATGAAAAACAATTGCGATTTTTTTTTTTTTAGGAAATCCCAAAATTGCATTGTGCAGCCTTCACTGTCGCCATCTCGTCGCAATGAAATAAATCAAAGTTAAGAGCTTGAGGATCATTTAATTATAGTGTGAATAGCGCTGTGCACCACGTAGAACAACATCTCTAAGCAAATTATGGCCGGGCAAGGAAGGAATTATTAGATTGAAATTTCATTTAGGCTGGGGGAGACACAGCACTCCAATATGTAATCTGTTATGCCTCATCTGATTTGTATGCTTAATTCGCTTTGACGAATTTATTACTTTTCATAATAGTGCTGCAAAATGAGAGACACTCCAGTCTGTAATACACTGTGCATGTGTATGTGTGTCATAAATTCCGTGTCAGCACTGAGAATCGGTGCAAATCTTTTATTAATGACTGCCAGCCTAGTCCATCATACATGAGCTCTTTAAGTTGATAAAACCCCTCTGTGCTCTTGGAAGAAGCAGATTAACAGAGTCGTGTTAATTAGACTGCATTGTCAGTGATAATGGTTCAAACTTGAAATTATGTTCTAATTAACAAGGTTTGTGTAATTTGCCTTCTCTTCAAGGGACATCCTCTGCTGTAATTATTATATAATGCGCAGTATTTAGTGTGACTGTAATAAATGTGCTTTGCTGAGCACAGACAGGATATTGCATATAGGACTCAGGCACTCTGTGCTTTGTATCAGAGCTGGAGGCAGATTGTGGCTCATGTATCTACAAACACCAAGACTGGATGGACCTAAAAGATGTAGAGGATAGATCCTTGGAATTGGTCCCCTAGCCCTTGTTTGCCTAGTTGGTGTATATATACTGTTCTAACTATATACAGGTAAGATCAGCACTGCGTTGTGTGTCTTTAATTACATTGTATTTTGTAGCAAGAAGCATATATGTAAAGTCCATTAGGTTTGTAACACAGTTAAATCACCAATTGTTCACATACTACTGTCACTTGATTACAGTGAACGTCTGTTTTTACCTTTATAAATATAACCATACATCAATATGTCCAATGTATTATCCAATTTCTTTTCATCTTTCATTCTTGTATGTTAGAAATTATACAAATAATGGTAATCCTTAACAGATATCCTACACTAATTCAGAAAAGCAATTAGAAATTGGCTGACATAGAGGTTCATGTACTAAAGGAGTGAGGTTGTCCACTTAGCATAGTGTATGTTAGTAAATAAGATGAATCTGTGGTTACTTTGAATACCCAAACATGTGTGAGGAACATTTAAAACAAAATCAGGACATTTGCTATATTTAAAGGGAACACAGCTTCACCAACATTCGCTTTACAAATTGATCATTCACAAAGCTATGTATATCCCAAACGATCCCTCCTACAGGCACTATGAGGAGCACAGCTAATGCATATAATTCAATGCACTCATTTATAAGGGCAGCTAAGGATAAAGCGAATGTCAGCTTAATGATCAGCCATCCATGGTCCACATGCAATGCCTTCATTCCTCAATCATTGGCATTCTAAGTTACTGTCAGCTGATTTCTCACCTGCTTCTTTCCCGTTCTGGAAAACAACAAAATGCACATTACTTTTTCCGGAGCTTAATTACTTGCTGAGATGTTTTAATGTATTCTGTCGCATGGGAGAATTGGGGAACGCTTATCGTCAATTTGCATTAATCTTGATCTTAATAGCAAGTGACAACAGATCTCCAAAATGCTAAACTCTTGTCACTAGTCTGTGAGGTAAATACGGCGCTATAATAAATTCATGAAATCCTGCAAACTGCTGAAATAATTGACTTAACTTTAGTTGGTGTGTTCTGATGAGCTGAGCGATAAAGGTACATTGTCAAACGGCTGATCTTCATATGTTTCTTCATACCATGTGCACACTGTGATCGATGTTTAGCATCCCCATCGTTGCTCTCTTTCTGTATTAGGGAGACCAAAGATCGTTTCCATTTACAAAGTGCCAAATGATAGAACAGTACTTTGAATTCCCATATCAGTGATATTTATGAAACACAACTTTCACGATGCCCCCCAGACTTGTCTCACTTACTGGGTATTCTTCATGTGTGCTAAGGATGAGCAATGAGTACAAAGTGGATGTTGGCAAAATGTGAAATTTCGCCAAAGAGAACACAATTACAATAAATGTAACATTCGATTGATTTATTTTTTATTTTTTTAAAGAGGGGTGCATTTTAGGGTGGTTTAATTCTTTCATTAATGTTTGTATTTTTAACTTTTTATTTTGTGCATTTGTATGCTGTCACTTTAAATAGTTTCTTTTCTCTTTTTCGCTGTCTGGTTTTTCTTTCAGTGAAAAAATAAGTCCATGGGTAAGCCCTCAAGGGCAGGGCCCTCCTTATCATTTTGTCTTCAATTGTATTGTAATTGTAATGAGTTCCCTATATTGTGAAGCACTGCACAAACTGTTGCTGCTATAAATCCTGAATATTTATAATAATAATAAAGTAATTTGACTATGAACTAAAAGTGTATCATATTTATGTATCACTCAGCTGTAGATCCTCAAATCATCTCTGAATTGGTGCTGACACTGTCCTTCCTTCTGGAGGATGGTTACTTTTGTTCTCCATGGTCCCTGTGTGTGTTGTAAAGTAGCCACCGCTCCAAGCTCGCTCCTGTGATGGACTACAATCTCAGAACAAATGACTAGTCCATCACAGGAGTGAGCTTGGCTACTTTACAACACACAGGGAGCATGGGGAACAAAAGTAGCCACTCTCCAGAAGGAAAGACAGTGTCAGCACCAATTCTGAGATGATTTGAGGATCTAAAGCCAAGTGATACATAAATAAGATACATTGTTATTAGTTATGGTACTTGAATGCACTTTTAAAATTTAACTCCAGAGTTTACTGTCACTTTAAAGTCCATTGCACCCTTACAAACAACTGTCATTCCACCTTCCCCACTGACTTCAATGTATTTCTCTGAATTGGAGAAAATTTAACCAAACCTTCCATTTCTTGCTGAAATTTAGTCGGAATAACAACTCTTAATTGCTTGATTCCTAATGTGGTCTTCTTATTTGGAAATCCCAGTTTAGTGAGCTGGCATGTCCCCTAACCCTAAGGAGGTTACAGAACAGTGTGGCACCCAGAACATCAGAAGCAGCTGTACATATCATATGTAAATCCATGCATCATGTAAAAGGTAATGATAATCTTTTTCTTTATTTCCCCTAGGAAAAAACATATGCCACCTTAAATAAATAAAAATAAAATAAAAAAGTTGGTAATGAGTTGTACAGTTTACTAGGACAGCATGAATTCCACAGAGCTTATCAGTGCAAAAAATAAAGCAGAGTGATATTTAGTTCTAGTGAAAGGGTTAAATGTCACTTTTGTGGATGGAGAGGATTAGTTTTCTACCTGCTGGGATAATGAAACAGTTTAACCCCCTTTACAAAGGCAAGCTTAATGGCCTTGAGTTTACTAAAGGAGTATTTTTTGAACTTTGTGAAGTTGTATTCTCTTCAGTCATCTAATCACGGGCAAAGGACATTCCTTTTTATTTCAATTTTTTTATACATGATTGAGTATTTAAAGTGAACTCCTTTACCCCCATGTAAAATAGGTGAGCCTAAATGACTGAAGTCAGAAAGTCCTTGGACAGGTTATCAATCCACAAATGCTGCAGAAAATGATCTTTACTGAATGTAACCAGACAGAACCTTAGCAGTGTGTCTGTGTGTGTAGCTTAGAACAATGCCTACACTCATTTCTCATTAACCAGCCTGTATCCCCTCAGCTACCATGGCCAAGCTAGCCTGTATTTTTAAATAGTTTAGCATTAAAATAGCTTTAAAAGTTTGTTTAAAAGTACATTTTATGCTGTTAGGTTTAGAAAGCTGTAAGTAGAATAAGTGAAGTTAAGACATATATTTAAATCTGACCTTTACAACCATTGTTATAACAGATTCATGGTCAGTAGGTCTGAAAATGATCTTTCTAGTATTTTCTGAACGTCAGACTATGTTATAGCTTGATCATAAATGCTACAATTCTGACAACTTATCTATGCACTTAAAATGTACTAATGCGTTCAGTTTTCCTGTCTATAATAGAGCAGAAGCCCTAAAACTACATAAAATGTTAGGCTCTGGTGATTTTTATTTCTATTTTTTGACACTGTAGTAGAAGAATTAGGTCTTCTGTCAGGTTTTGATTGCTGTCTGTGCGGGAGAATTCACCCTAATTTTCTATTCCAGTGACACTTGTGATCGGGACAGAAAGAAAGAAGTCCAATTTTTAATGGATCACCAAAAATAGGAGGTAAGGGGAAACCTCCCAAACAGGACACTTGTCACCTGTCCCCTTTATTAAGAATATGCAGTCTTTAATACACTAGAGTTAGGTGAGAAATATTCACTTTTGTCCTATTACTTGTCCCCGTCAGGAAACAATCTAGCAACCAGTACCTTAGAATTGGTCACATGGTCTCTGTTGTGGGAACTAGTAGACTTCTAGCTGTGCCACTAACTGATTGGCTACACCTGAATGTTACATCTTGGCAGAGACCACATCAGGGCTGTGGCATTGGTCACATGGCCAAAGGGGAGACACGGGGCTTTCAGACAATGATACAATGATACCATAAGAGCACTTCTGACCTTTTCTGTCTGTTTAAAGCTCTGCTGACATCTGTACATTTTAGGTGCATTGCTATATCTTTGATGCGGTTTCCAGCAAAACGTATTACATAGAGTTCAATGGCAACACATGTAAAAAGTATGTAGTATGCATGTGAAGTGCATAATGTACCTACAGTTCATTGTTCCTATAACACACCTAAACCATGCAGAACAGAGCCTTGCTCAGCACACAGGGGGGCTATCATTTCAAATATTATTCTGCTCCAACATAGTTCCCTGTTTACAAATATAAAGTAAAAATTGTTCTGGGAAATCTGCTAATCTAGCTCATATTTGGTTTATTTTTAGTTAATTGCTAACTCACATAGACAACATTAGGAGGCGATCAGCCTGTGCTAATTCCCATGCAAGAGTATATTGATCTAATGAGCAATCAAGTATTATATTGGCAGTAGAGCTGAGTGAGAGATCCCTGCCAGTGACTGTTTAAGTTTAGTATATAAGGCATTATATATTTTTTCTTTGTTTTTTTAAATAATTATTTTAAAGAAATATGTCCATACATACATAGCAAACAATACGGTCAGGTAATTGGCAAGATGAATGAAGGTCTTGTTGCACTCCTTACCGGATATCCCAACAGCAGGGGAGGGTGCTCGTAGTGACTGCGGATGGTGCCGCTGACCACATGAATTGTTTGGAAGAATCTCACCAGCACACCACTACTTGGCAAGGTCACCAGTTGACAATAATGCCTAATTCACATGGACGTGCATAGGTTTACAGCGTACAATGGCTGTCTGTTTCCAAGGGAATGCATCTGAACCTGTACGAATGTGCAAGTTTGGGACTGGTTATATCACAAAGCTTTAAAAAAAAAAAGAAAGAAAATGGGCCCAGAAGCTTCTAATACATTTTGTTACCTTATTTACAGTTGTGTGAAAAAGTGTTGGTCCCCTTCCTGATTTTTCATTGTTTTGCACGTTTGTCACACTTTAATGTTTCAGACCATCAAACAAATGTAAATATTAGTCAAAGATAACACAAGTAAACACAACATGCAGTTTTTAAAGGAAGGTTTTTAATTATTACATAACACAGGGCCATGTGGGTATGGATTTTTTTTTTCCCTTAATAATAAAAACCTTCCTTTAAAAACTGCATGTTGTGTTTACTTGTGTTATCTTTGACTAATATTTAAATTTGTTTGATGATCTGAAACATTAAAGTGTGACAAACATGCAAAACAATGAAAAATCAGGAAGGGGGTCAACACTTTTTCACACAACTGTATATGTGCTGTAAGCAGGGGCATTTCTAGACACTATTACCAAGGCCCTCTACCCAGTACCCCAGGACTACTTCACAGTAATTGTTGCAATGATCCCAAAAAATCACCTTGTTGACAAACATACTTTCCTAAAAAGTTGTTTCAGAGATTTTTTTTATCTTCACCATTCTTACACCTCTGGTAGCTGCAAGGGATGCTTCTCCTTGATGTTTAAGGTGTTGCGGGAGCGCGTGTTAGACATGCAATAAAATGTGATTATTTATTATTACTACTACTACTAATAATATTAATAACAACAACAATAATAGTTATTAATAACAACAACGATAATAATAATGATTATTAATAATCATCATCATTTTATTATTATTTTTATTCAAAAAATGTACGTCCAGGCAAAATAAAAATAAATATTTAGGGGGTTATTCACTAAAGAGCTTCGACTTAGGCTCTCTTCAGCCGCCTCTGCCCTTCGGTTGAGTCGAACCGAAGGGCTGCTGTACGGGCTATTCGCTATAGCCCTTGGAGCATCTGAAGGCGGCCGAGCGGCTCAGCCAAGCCGAAGACATATGTCTCAGCTCGACTGAGCCGAAGTGACAGCCGAAGCAGGGCGTGCCTACTGTTCACCCCGCAAATGACAGCTGGGTGGAGCCAGCCATGATCTCACGGCTGGCCCTGCCCAGTTGTAATAACAGATCAGCCTCCCCAAATGAGCTGGAGATGCTGATCTGTCATTAAACAATAACAACTGGGCGAAGCCGGCCGTGACATCATTGCCGGCTCTGCCCAGTTGTTATTCATTGCCCGGGACCTGCTAGAAGACTCTAGCAGGTGCTGGCCAATAAGAAACAGTTGGGCAGAGCTAGCTGTCACTGCTAGCTCTGCCCAATAGTTTTTTTTCTTTTTTAAATCTTTGTTTTTAAATTTGACTATTTATTTACATTTAAAAAAAAATGTCAACCTTTTTCCCCCCCGACTATTTTCATTGATTTTCTATTCTGCTCAGTGCCACGGAGGTAACAAGCAGAATAGCCAAGCCAAATGCCGCTCGGCGACATTTGGCTATTCACTCACTGCCGTTCGCCCCCTATGTGAATAAGGGCGAGCGGCAGCGAGTGAGCTGCCGAAGCTTCGGCTCAGCCAATCCAGATGTTGGATCGGCTGAGTCGAAGTCCTTCTGCACTTTGGCTCAGCCGAACATGCAGAGCGAAGTGCAGCCGAAGGCAGCCGATGTACAGCTGATTTCAGCCGATGTATGACTGAAATTAGCCGTACTGAGCCGGAGTGAATACCCGAACGTTGTTCGGCTCACTTCACTTCGGCTGGGTTATTCATTCGGCTGCCTTCGGCAGCTTTGTGAATAACCCTCTTAGTATTTGAATACATGCACATTTCCCTATGTTTTAGCCTTTTAAACAGACTGCAAGTACAGAAAAATAACTGTTGACATGCCTAAAATATAGTGTGGTCCTACCTTCCTCTTTGACATGGCAACACAGTGTGGGGAATTTATCAAACTGGAGCAGACTGAATCTGGAGCAGTTGCCATAGTAACCAATCAGCTTCTCGTTTCAGTTTGTTCAGTTAAGCTTTGAAAATGAAACAGAGAAGCTGATTGGTTAATATGGGCAACTACTCCAGATTCTGTATGCTCCAGTTTGATAAATTCCCTTCAGTGTATTTTAAGTTTTAAATTCTTACATTTCTTAAATTTTTGATGGATTATAAATAACACAGATTTTCCTCATCTCCTCACAGTCCTTATCTCCATAACTGCTCCTTGTGCACAGGCAGAGATTACAGGAAGTTATCCGTTCACAAGATTTGTGGCAAAATTAGCAGGTAATTTTTGCACTTTTAAACATATCACTTTCCATTGTATATTTAGTATACTAAAAGTGAGCAAATAAGAGGAATTAATTGTTAAGGTTTACATATACTTTAAAGTGACACTAAACGCAGCATTTAAATCTTAAAAAACTATTAAAGTACACGAACTATTAACAAATATGTACCGTATCTTATTTGTGTATCACTCGGCTGTAGAATGACAGTTGTCTTTAAGGGTGCAATGGACTTTAAAGTGGCAGTAAACTCTGGAGTTAAATTCCTGTAATGAACTACAATCGCACGTTTAGTTTACTAATTTGTATTGCGATTGGAGTCCATCACAGGAGTGAGCTTGGACTACTTGGGCTGTGACTACTTTACAACACACAGAGGGACCATGGGGAACAAAAGTAACCACTCTGCAGAAGGAAGGACAGTGCCAGCCCCAACTGGCTTAGGCATCAGGACCCCTTCGGTTCAGGGCTGCTGTACGGGCTATTCACTATAGCCCATACAGCCCCCGAAGTTGGCCGAGGGGCTCAGTCGAGCCGAAGGCATATGCTTCGGCTCGACTGGGGCCAGGGGAAATTCAAAGCTGGCCGAACGGTCAGCCATTGGGCGGCTGACAGCCTGCTTCAGACAGCTGGGCGTAGCCGGCCAATTCTATCATTACACTGAGAACCAGTCGGAGCCGCAGTGATATCACAGTGGCTCCGCCCTGTTCTGTGTGTAATGACTGAAGGTGTCCCTGGTTACCTGGTAACCAGGGACGCCTTCTGACATTACACTGCAGCTCCTCATTACACTGAGAACCCGGCAGAGCCGCATAAAATCACTGCGGCTCCGACGGGTTCTCAGTGTGTAATGACAGATGGGCGTCCCTGGTTACCAGGTAACCAGGGACGCCCATCTGTCATTATGATGAGAGCTTGTCAGAGCCGGCAGTGATATGAAAGCCGACTCTGCTAAGCTCTCATCTTAATGACAGAACAGCGTCCGCTGGTTACTAGGTAACCTGGCCAATAGAAAACAGTTGGGCGGAGCTAGCTGTCACTGCTAGCTCCGCCCAATTATTTTCTATTTTTTTACTTTTTTTGAATGTTTCTCTATTCTGCTCGGTACCACCAGAGGTAACGAGCAGAATAGCCAAGCCGAATGCCACTCGGCTGAACATGCTGAGCATGCTCGACCGACCCGAAGCCACCTGATGTACAGCTGATTTCAGCCGATATACGGCTGAAATCAGCTGTACCAGCCTGAAGTGAATAGCCGAACAGCGTTCGGCTCACTTCGGGTCGGTTATTCACTCGGCTGCCTACGGCAGCTTTTGTGAATAACCCCCATAGTGTTAATTGTCTGCACAGTTGATGGTGGCTATGTAGTCACTGCCAATTTTAATGAAGTACCCATAACCTGTACTAGGGTACTTGTAACAATTACTTTTAGGGCTTGTTCACACCAAGCGCGGAGCAGATCCAGACCAGAGCAGATCCAGACCGGATCAAAACTGCGTCCAATGTATTCCTATGGTATTTTGACCTCCAGTTCACATCGCAGCGTGCGGATCCAGACCAGATCCAGACCGGATTAAAAAAATGCGGCAAGCCCTATTTTACCTGCTCTGGATCTGGTCTGGAACGCATCAAAAATGCATCTAAAACGCAAAAACGCATCATAAAACGCATGCAAGTGCCTGAAAGTCCATGTTAAACTTTTTTTTACCAAAACCGGCCCTAAACGCATCAAAAACGCATCCAAAACGCGTCTAAAACGCGGCACAACCCACTACACTGCGTGTGCAGAAACCTGACCGGATCTGGTCTGCATTTGGTGTGAACAAGGCCTTAGTTACCTGATCTCTCATTTCAGCAGGCTCGTTTTACATTGCAAGACCGGCTCCTGCAGCATCTTCTCCCTCACTCTCCAGCGGTTGTAGCCCACTGACATACATCATCAAGTACAATGCAGGGCCAGTAGCCATGGATTGTATATGAGGATCCAGGGACTGCCCTCAAGTAAGGGAGAAAATTGGAGCACTAGCCACCAGTGGAATGGAGTGATGCGTTAAGTAATGGTGCTTGTTAAGGGTACCCACGACAAAAAACAGCATTTTACCCTTGCAGTGCAGGGGGAAGCCCCACTGCAAAGAGAGTATTTTGTATTCCCTAGAGAATGGCTTTAAACCCATCTCGCCAACCTCCCCGATTAAAAAAAAAAAAATCCAGAGTGAGGTTGTCCTCTGCGACAACCTCACTCTGGATTGCCTTAGATTTACTGGCTGTGCATTTTACTGCAGCTTGAATTTGTAAAAATATGAACTATTGCCCTACTGCAAAGACCAAAAACAGCACACCCCTTTAGCATAACAAGAGTTAAATCATATGCACAGCTAAATAAATCTAACAAAAAACTAATGACAATTCTGCCATAGTCTTATTACTCCCACTGCAAAGCAATGTGACAAAAACCATCTCAGACACAGAAAGTGAAGAGACTTTCCTTTCACATCCCATTAGAGTTCTGGGCACAAAAATGGGCTGCGTAAGTGGCATTACTGCACCCTCTTTTCCCTACAGGCCTTGGACATCTGGGGAAAGTCACTGTCACTTCTTATGTAGTGCTATTCTGATTTATAATTAAAATTTAAAGAATATATTCATATTTTACGGCCTCTAAAGTGAGCTATGAAATTTTAATCCATTAAGATATTTTCTGAAAGGAGGGCAGTGCTTATTTTTACCTTTACATAACACTGGGGAAAACTCAAATCACTTTTCCTTTTAGTATGGTCAATATATGCTGCTATTACCATCCCCTTCATTTTTCCTGACATACTGTTATCATAAAACATAGCTAATCCTCTAGGCTATTTGTATTAGATATACATTTATACATGTATGATTTACTGTAGATACATTTTAAAGTATAGTATATAGGTGTTATACATTGAAGAGTTTTTGTGGTAGTGTGTTAAAAATTCTATTAAAGACATTTATGTATAATTCAAGTTGATGAATGCTGTGTTATTTGTGAGCATGGTTATCAGTTGGAAAATGTTGAAGGATGTAGCGCCATTAGTCTGGGGGTGTTTAGTGTGGTTGTTAGGGAAAAATGGCCATAACTGTAGGCATGTGGAGAGATGTACATGTGAGTTGTAATATGGGGGTACATGTTTGCAGTTATGGACTATACACAACAAGTTCAAACAGGTGCCATTGATACAGGTAATGAGTGCAGGACAGAGGAGCCTCTTAAAGAAGAAGGTACAGGTCTGTGAGAGCCAGAACTCTTGCTTGTTTGTAGGTGACCAAATACTTATTTTCCACCATAATTTGCAAATAAATTCGTTCCAAATCAGCCAATGTGGCACCCATTAAAATTCCTACTACTGATCCAGCTGGTGGTGTAAAAGTATGAATGTTCATATAGAGAGAGGAAACGGAAAGCTCTGTTGACACCCCGAGTCTTGAGGAAGACAAAAGTGACTGACTCATTTCAGCTGATCAACTCCTCACTGGAGAAGACTCATCCAGAAAGTGTCAGGGAAGGTCTACAGACATTTATGGGGTTATTCACTTAGCTGCCAAAGGCAGCCGAGTGAAAAACCGAGCCGAAGTGAAGTGAGCCGAACTTCAGCCTTGTACTGCTGACTTCAGCCATGCATCTGCTAAAATCAGCCGTATGTCGGCTGCCTTTATTCGGCTGAGCCCAAAGTGCAGGGGGACTTCGACTCAGCCGATCCAAGATCTGGATCGGCTGAGCCGAAGCTCTGGCAGCTCACTCACTGACGTTCTCATAGGGGCCAAACAGCAGTAAGTGAATAGCCGAATGTGCTTGGCTATTCTGCTCGCTACCTCCGAGGTAGCAAGCAGAATAGCAAAACAGTTGAATGAATGAAAAAAAAAGTTGAAAAAGTATTTAAAAAATGTAAAACAATAGGAAAATTTAAAAAATATATATTTTAAAGAAAAGAAAAAAATGAAAAAAGAAAAGATTATTTTTTAAAAAAGCACGCAAACCAGAACGCATGCTTCGGACTCTTGCTGCATAATGAAGCATCTGGCAGATGCCGGCAAAATAAAAACAATTGGGCGGAGCTAGCAGTGAAAGCTAGCTCCAACCAACTGTTTCTAATTGGCCGGAACCTGCCAGAGTCTTCTAGCAGGTCCCAGCCAATGAATACGAATTGGAAGGAGCCGGCCGGTCGGCTCCACCCAGTTGTTATTGTTTAATGACAGATCAGTGTCCCCAGGTCATTTGGGGGCGCTGATCTGTCAGTACGGTGCGAGATGTGAGATCACGACTGGCTCTGCCCAGCTGTCATTTGTGTGGAGATCGGTCAGCTTCGGCCTTCCTTTTTCCACACTCTGGGTGTCACTACGGCTCAGCCGAGCCGAAGCATATGCGTTCGGCTTGGCTGAGCTGCTTTGCTGCCTTTGGCAGGGGACTTGTTTTTCAAAACTTTTTTATATGTGACTTTTTTTTAAACCTTTTTTTTATACTTAACTTTATTGCTATCACATAGGGGGATAAGAATCCCCCTATGTTATAGCCAAATTACATGACAGGTCCTCTTTATGGAGACATCAGGTGTCTCCAAGACCCCTAATGTCACAGAGGAACCCCCAGAGAAACTGATGAAGCAGAGATCTGCTTCACCAGCTTCTCCCAGGCTGCTGTAGCCAGGAATGACAGCTGAATGCAGCAGTGATGTAATATAGATAACTTCCTGCATTCTGAGACTGGCGGGGAGATCAGAGGGAGATCGTGTACTGATCTACCTCTGATCTCCAGGGACAGAGCTGCTGTGCCAGTCCCGGCCTGCACTGGGCACAGCGGATCATGCGACCGGCGGTGGCAGCGCTGGGGGGCGCACACATGCACAAAATACAAGCGATCGAGCGCCTCTACAGATGCCGGAATACTAACACTTGTTTTTAAATAGCCATCGCTGGCTGTTTACATTTTAGACAGTTTCCCCAATAGTGCACGCACTGGACGCCGCACATGAGTGGGGGCGTGAAGGGACATTTCAAAACGCCCTTCCGCATCTACAAGGCTCCCGTCCGGCCGTTTAGGTACGGCCAATGGACGGGCGGTGGTTAAAGCTGAACTTCAGGCACAAACAATTTTATATAAATATTGCCACAAAGTATATAAATCCATCGGTGTGCACCAAATGCCTTTGAAAATCCCAAATGTTGCCTTGTAAAAGTAGCAGACGTACCATCACTGTGCTGCACATTATCTGTGCAGAGAGCAGAGCTGTGGGAGGGACCCAACAGGCCCCACCCACTACAAGCTGCCTGCAGAAAAATACAGGAGGTGGTGACAAAATCAGCTGCTCTCTAGTGAGAATAATCAATGACATGTGTAGGAGCCAGTTTGCAATGATGTTAGATTAGCTGGCACCAGTAGCACCACACATGCTAATAAGGCGTTGGGGAGCTAGTTAAAAGCAAAAAATGCATACAGCAGAGATAAAACATATTCAATATGTATTATATTGTTATATGACCTGTTATAATCCTGCAATATTAGAACTACATTGGTGTATTATATCTTCTGTAATAAAAGTCAGAGCATAAAAACTGCTTAAACTCCACATTATTATAAGCATTGTGAAACATGTATGATACATCACACACCTCTGCATACGATGCGTGCCTTTATCATCACTATTCTAATATAGTCATCAATGTAGGCAGTGTTCTGGCAATGGATGTCAGTGTGACTGACTGCTGATAGACTCGGGCTCACAGTTTTGCACACCGATTGTGTTTCTTGACAAGCACAATGCATATCAGCGAATTTCACAGCAACAAATATTTATCTTGGAATCACATCTATATAACCCATTCACTTCCAGGTCCGTAAAGACAATATTGAATTTTGTCGAATGAATGTTGGTATATTTCTTTTTAGAGGTATACAATACAAATATTAGCCTTTTGAAGAATCCCATCATCTCCTGGCCTGTGACTGTGTATATAACCTTTAGAAATCACTGTTGAGGCACGGAGTACAGTTTGTGACATGTACCGCTCCCTTAGACCATAGGGTTATTAAGCGACCGCGGTGTCAAGAAAACAGGTGGAAATCGAACGTTCATTACCAGAATCAATCCAGAACTCTTGATAACTCATTAGGCTTTTTCAGCAATATTGCACAGCATGTATGTACTGTTATTTATCTATTTATTTATTTTAAATTTGTACCCCAATGTACCCAACACCTTCTAAGTAATGAAGCCATTTGCCAAAATACCTTTCTACTTAAAGGGTAAAGGGTAGAAATAGAAATTGAAGCTGTCATTACTGACGTGTTTTTGAAGGTGCATGTTCTGAGGACAAAATCCTTATTTTTAATGAGTGAGCCACTGGCCCAGAAGAAGCATGTGGCCAGTGAACTTTTAGGACAACTGATACCATTGCATGTTTGAGGTCTATGACTGGCTATGTAGGACCTGAAGCTACATGTCAGTTACATGAGGAAACTGTAGCACTGAGACATGCTGGAAGGTTAATTGGCTCCTGTCTAAATTGGCCCTGTGTGTATGCATGTGAGATAGGGATCTTAGATTGTAAGCTCCTTGAGGAAAATTGTCAGCGCTATATAAATACCAATAATAAATAATGTCCCCAGTGCACTCTCAATAGAGAAAGTGCACTTTTGTTTGGATTGACCTGTTTGTTACTGCTTGCACAAGATGCACTATTACATGTAAGTGTTTTAAGTATGTTTTAATAAAAGACTTGATTTTATGGGTTGCACCATGGTATACATTTATGTTTTTTGAGCTAACATTTCCGCTCTATTGCCATGGAGGACAAAGATAAGGAGAAGCTTGACTGCCCCCATATTACACAATTGTGTTTGACCTGATCTTTAATAGATTAGGTCCATCTGAGAAGGTAAGGAGCTTTTTCATTGAGGGCACATTTTGTAGCACAGAGGTGGATAATAAATTTGAAGTAGCTATAAGGTAGAGAAAAAAAGACTATTGTAATGGAAAAATGCATGGATTATTGGACACTTTAAAGACAGAATATTTATATAGATTGCAGGATATACAGTATATATACTGAAACTTGTATGTTGGGATTACTGTTTCTTCACATTGCACTTTGGATGCTATTTGGTTTAGGAAAAAGACTAAATGCACTTTATTAAAATCATTGCACATGACGCTTTGTATATATTTTGACAGATATTATGGAGGAATGCTACATTTTCTTGGGAAGATATTGATTTACACGGCACTTTGAAAATATACAGGGTTATTCACAATAGGGTGAGGAGTTCGGAGAAGGCAGGAGAAGTGAACAATCTAGGACAAAACAGGTGATTTGGAAAAATTCTCCAATTCAGCTCACTTTCCAGTTCAGCTATGTTGTCCTAGATTGTTCACTTCTCCTGCCTTCTCCAAACTCTTCACCCTATGTGAATAACCCTGATAATGTTTTGGGTAGTATGTAGTATGAACTCTATAATTAATGCATATGGCCCATTGTTGTATATTGTATTGCTGTATAGGTGATAGATACTAGGTAAGAGCACTACACTTTTTTTGCTTATTACTTACTTATTACTTTGCTTAGTACTTATAGTATTGGCAGCTCTCAAATGGTAGAGAACCAGTAAGGTTAGTCCAGAAGTATATTTGTATTGAATATTTAGTGAGGTGTTGGGCAGAGAGGCCTCCTATCTCTTGTGATAATGGATAATGTGTTTGTTGATCCTAAGCCTTATATCGCACCAAATATTTGTGATAGCTAAAACTAAAATCACATCTTTGGGAAAAATTGCAAACCCGCCATCCCTCCAACACACTCTGCTCCCACATATTCAATGTTTTTATGAAACCCTTTCTACACACGTTTTTTTAACCAATGCTGCCATAAAAAGTAACACTTTTACACCACCTCTTCCGGGACTGAAGACTGGTAATCCACCGATGCTGTCTGGATCTGCCGCTAATTGGTCCTGTTGATGCCCCTCATTGGAATTTCACCATGCTGTCACTGGAGACTTCTTTACCTTATGATGAACCTAATAGGTAGTGCCTACATCACCAGACAGTAAGAATTACCTTCCCACTCTGCAGTGAAGAAGCAAAAAGACTTGTGACCCACCATGTCATGTGACCATAGCTTTAGGTGAGTATTTAGATTTTAGGTGAGTATTAAGCTGCTCATACACCTTACGAATATTGGTAGATTTTCATATGCAATTGCGTTTTCGTCCGATATTCGTAAGGTTGATGGGCAGTGTACAATCGCAAATACTGTACAATCAATCGACTTTTGACTAACCAGCAGGTAAGCAAACTTCGGTCGATTGTACGATTTTCGTAAGGTTGGTAGCGTTTCCGTACATCAAAATTCGTACGATTTACACTGCTCATGCGCAAACGAAAATACGTGCGGTCCATTACCGCAATTCGTCCAGGTGCTTTTTTTAAAATTACTGCTGATTGAACCTTGCAATAATCGGGGCAGGATGGGGCTGCTGCTCGAAAATCGTACGACAGTTCGATCATCGGACGAAAAGTTTTGTCCGATGATCGCAAGGTGTATGGGCAGCTTTAGAGTTTTAGATTTTTAAAAAATAGATCTACTAGCTGGGGGAAGATAGTTTCTGGGGGTAAGGCTTAACTGACTGGACTTCAACTTGACTTGGGAGGACTTAAAAGTAATTAGAAAAGTAAGGAAGAAAGGTAATCTTAGTAGCATTTATTACCCCTGTGCAAGAGACAAAAAGGGAATTCCACTTCCTTTAGACATCCAAAAATTGTTTGCAGTGAGGGATATATTTGTGTTTATAAAACAAAGTCAAACAATTTGTTACCTTAATACCCAGATAAACTATGTAGCATAATTGCTTAAGGAACTCAGGTGTATTAGAAATGCTTTTTTTTAACTAAACAGGGTAAAATCCTAAAGGGAATTTCTAGTTTTCATCTGTTTTTAGAGAAATTCTCTAGATGGAGCTAAAGGTTTTCAATAGTTAGAGGAGATTTTAAATAGACACAAAATGATTAATTAGTGTTATCAGTACAGTAAGATAAAACAATTCAGCAAATAGGTTATATTCATAGTTAGCACACATTGACTCCTGTTGGTTTATTGATTATAAAGTGCTAGGGGTTCCACTTAAAAAACAAAGAGTGTTGACAGGAACAGACAAACCTGCCCTGTTTCCAATACATTTTTTAATCTGATCTCTGAGCAGAAAGGTTTTTGTGGTATATGATTTATGGTGGGAAAAAATGACCTCTAATTATGTATACTCCATGTCCAGATTGCAGCTGTGTAGTGTAAAAATTATACTTTATTTCATGACAGAACATACAGCGAATGCTGTACTTCCGATGCTGTGACTATGAGAGCTGCAGATAATTGCAGAAACGTCACCAGCACACCAAATCCTTATAGTATCACAACTTGTAGATTTATTGCAAAATCATGTCAGTTGTCAGTGTAACTGACATGAGTTTGCAATAAATCTATGAATTTTGATCCTATAAGGATTTGGTGTGCTGGTGACGTTTCTGCAATTATCTGTATTTGGCGGCGCCATCCGCAGTTATTCCAAGCACCCCTCCCCGATCACAGGGTCATACCGCTAAGGAGTGCAACTAGCCTTTTCTTTCTTTTTTTCTATGAGAGCTACAGCTCTCATACACAGAAGCCGTAGTGTCATTTAGACAACCATCCTATCCTCTTGTCAATTCATAGAACGTCTTGTATTCCGTGCATGCAAAGAGCGTGTGCCCAGGCCTGTCTGGCATTACAGACAAGCATTCTGACCAAGCTGATGCCTGAGAGAAATGTTCAGTCTGTGCTGAAACAGACTGAGGGTCTAAGCAAGGGGTCTCAACGTACCGGCCCACGGGCCGATTGCGGCCCACGAACCGGTACTTTGTGGCCAGCTGACAAGGCATGTAAAACATGTTGTTTTACATGCTGGTTTTGTGAGTGTGCCATGATGCCTTTCTGCTGTTTTACTGTTCAAAGCCCATTTCGTGTGCACCTTACTGTATAACTGGTAACAAATTGTTGAGTGCGTTTGTCGTTTGTTTTGCTTGACCGATTTGGTGCAGCGACGCATGGGGTTTCTCAGCTGCCATTAGGATGTGCGGGATCCCTTGTGTGTTTCTGTGACTTTAAGGAGGTTGGGCATCCTCCTGACAAACCTGCACCCAATTTGATATCTTCTGCCCCCATGTGCTCCAAGATGGAGACTCTCATAGTTTAGAGTTAGGACCGCACTATAAGAGGTGCCTTGGCGCGGCAGTGCGGCTTACACATCCTCAGCAGAAGACGTGTATCCAAACCTCTGTCATTATCCTTAGTGGTGAGACATGTTGTTTTACATGCTGGTTTTGTGAGTGTGCCATGATGCCTTTCTGCTGTTTTACTGTTCAAAGCCCATTTCGTGTGCACCTTACTGTATAACTGGTAACAAATTGTTGAGTGCGTTTGTCGTTTGTTTTGCTCAGCTGACAAGGCAGGCACGCGGACACTGAGTGCGCACCTGACTTGCGTGAACAGCTACACGATCTGCATCTCTGTCAGATGCAGACCACATAGCTAATGCTGGCGTCACGTACCTGAGTGGAGACTGTATTTGTGAGGAGGCCTCCCTTGCACCTCATGTCCTGAGGACTCTGGGGATGGGTACAGAGACCAAGAGGACAGCGAGTGGCACGAGTGCCAGTGGTGATGAACACTGTGCGAGCCGAAATCCAAGTAAACGAGCCGGGGTCAATTCCAATCGGTCAATCAAGGTACAGAAGGGTCAGGCAGAAGCGAAGTCCAATAAACAAATCCAAGGTCGAGGGCAGGCAGCAGGCAAGAGTTGTCAGGGCAGATCCGGGTCACAACAAGTCAAACAGGAGATTACAGAAGTACAGGAACAGAGGGTAGCTAAAGATAATCCAGCAATATGGTGGTGCTCAGGCTGGGTTTATATAGGGGAAGTGATGAGTGTACTGCGTCACTTTCTGTGCGCCAGTTTGGTGCGTTTCCGTTTTGCTGGATGGAGTCGTCTGCGCATGTGCGCATTACGGGACTGCACAATTGGTGCTTGCGCTGTTTGCAGCTGGCTTACAGCTGGCTGTGATGCTCAGATGCTGGCTGTGCCACTCTGAGCTCCGAACAAAAGGATGGATTAGTAAGGTTTGCACCAGACCTTACTAATCAGCCATTGGATCACCAGGGAATAATGTGTCTCCTCACCTCCTCAAAAAAAGGGGGAACATTTCATTTTGTGGGGGGCGCAGAACAGGGGAGCATATTATTTTGAGTTGTGGGGGAGTGGAGCAGGGGGAGCATATTCACATCTATAAGTTTATATTCCCTAATCTGGTGCTTACAAGCATCAGCTGTCACCCATTCAAGTTAATGATCAGGTGACAGCTGTTGCATGTAAACACCTGTACACCGTATGTAATGATATGTGATATGATTACATGTGGTTAGGAATGATTCGTACATCCAGGGATAATGATTGATTCCTAACCACATGTAATCATACAACATATCATTACATGCGGTATGCAGGCATTTACATGCAGCGGCTGTCACCTGATCATTAACTTGATGCCAGGAATCCCTAATCGCACCTACACTTACAGGTGTGAATGGGGTCTTATTGTATGTATATTAGTGTGTGTATTTCTGGTTGTGGGAGGTTGTGCATATTTTCATTTGTGTGTATTTCTATATGCGTAGCTCTGTGTGTGTGTGTGTGTGTGTGTGTGTGTGTGTGAAGTATGACATTTGGCAAGTGGCTCCCATGGGACAAACTTTCTATCTAAGTGATGTTTACAACCTGAGGGTAATACTTGTGTAAAGGTACTTCTGTTGATGAATAAAAGTGAACAGGAGCTGTAAAATGCACTTTTCTGACTGCACAGAGTTCCTGGAAAGCTCTCCATTTGAAGCAAAATCTCGCACTGTAAACAAACAAAAAAAGGGTTAATAATCTATCCCTGGGATTGACATAAAGGCTACACACTGTAAAACCTTACAAAATACTTTTTCTAGATACTGCATTTATTAAACCAACGCATAAGTGGTAAGGTGTTGAGTGGAGGAGAAGAATAAAACTACCGTGTTTCCCCAAAAATAAGACACTGGGCTCAAAAAAAACACACTAGGTGTTATTTTTATTTTTTTAATGTACAACAATCCACACTTATTCATGTAGAAAAGTCTACATGTATTCATGTACAAAAATATGGTGATCAGGGGTGTTGTACCTTTCCAAGAGCAATTTGCTAACCAAATCGCTGGCCAGAATGAGTGCAGCGCACTTTCACTATCGATTCCTCACAGGCGGAGTGCATTTGGTATCACTCCGCCTGTGACAGGAGCTGGCGCTATAGAGGAGGCATCAGCTTATGCGGCTCAACTCCCTCCGGTGCCGCCTCGCCTCCTCTATAGTTGACTTCGTTGGCACCGCTGATTCTCTCCTGCTTCTCCCGCGGCTCTTCAAGTTCCCCCTTATGCCACCACCGGCCCTGGGAATGGTCACAACCAGGTCTTATTTTCAGGGTAGGTCTTATATTTTAGCAATTCCCAAAAATAGTAATAGGTCTTATTTTCGGTGTAGGTCTTATTTTCGGGGAAACAGAGTATATCAAGAGGAGGAAGACCGAGAGTATTTCACAGTATTATCAAGACAGAAGGCTTAGCGCAATCTGCAAATAGATGGAAGGGACTCTTTGAGCATGAGAAGTCCTTATTTTTTTACCCAACCAACCCAGGTTTCTAAAAGGTTTTCTTGTCATTAAAGCCCAATTATTTACTGAGAATAGAGAACTTTTGCTAAAAAAACAAGTCTTAATTAGTAGACCGCACCAATAAATAAAATATAATACGTTTTTCAGTAAGACTCCAAAAGCTTCAAATATGATATGGAACTATGAGAGAAGGTCAGCTGGACACCTGTTTCATCTCACCAGCATTTCTGCACGTGATATCCCATGAACCACCTCCTCATTTGTATAAAGATTGAGGGAAGAAAAAGTATGCTTTTGTAAACATTACACTAAATTGTGAACTTTGACTCAATTCAATCATACAATTACCAGGTGAATTTTTTCCCAATGGTCTTTAAATACTGCTGATGTAGCAAAAAAAAAAAAGAAGTAATCATTTAAATGATGCTTGTCATTTGGTAGTTGGGTTTTTAGGAGCTACAGGCTGCAGATAGATCCTATTTTGTTTGCAGGTTTAGATGTTTAAAGACAATTAAAGTGGCACTGTATTATAGGGTATTATTATAGAACCAACTTATTCTCTACCCTCTGGCTTACGAATGAGACTTGTAATCATTATAAGTGCAGAAGACTAGCAGCATTATATTTATTTGTTTATATCTTTATATTTTATTTTTGTTTTTGATAGAGTAGGGAAGGAAGAGGAAGTCTTCCAAAGTGAGGGGAATTCCCCTCTTAGACAGTTATCACTAGAACTAGCATTGCCATTGCATGATTTTCTCTTCCCTCTTGTTCCAGCACTAGGTACTATCCTAAGGTTTTGGATTTTTCCTCATGTGTGTTTCACAATGGCGTAGTTATTAGCACTTCTGTCTTGCAGCACTGGTGGTCTCCAGTTCAAATCCTGGTCAGGACACTATCTGAAAGGAGTTTGCATGTTCTCCCTGTGCTTGCATGGGTTTCCTCTGGGTACTCTGGTTTCCTCCCACACTCCAAAGACATGCTGGTCAGTTAATTTGCTCCTGTCTAAATCAGCCCTGTATGTATGCATGTGAGATAGAAATCTTAGATTGTAAGTTCCTTGAGGACAGAGACTGATGAGAATGTGCACCATTTATAGCAATGTGTAAAATTGGCAGTGCTATATAAATACCTGTAATAAATTAATAATATTAAAAAACAATTGCTGCTGAAGTCATTAAAGTGACTCTGACCCTTTAAAAAAAAATGTCGACATGTAAAAATGCTGGCATGTAGAGGTGCCTAAAGTCCCTAATGGCAAGTCAGACGCTTCTAGGCATTGCTAAAGCTTGCTCACTTCCTCCTGCCTCTTTCCTGTAGCCAATATTAATGATAAGGTGCTTTATTGATCAATAGTAATGTGCATAAATTAAGTTGGGGCAGGAAAGCTTCCATGCTACCAGGAGATTGGCCATAGTGGCAGGGGCTGCAGGCTGCTTCAGGTATGTGCAGATACTACGAGTGTGGTATGCAGGGCCCTCTTTAATATTGATTGGCCCTGGGCAAACATTTTCTTGGGCCCCCGCCCCTACCCACCAAGCCACGCCCCCTACCTGCCATGCAGTTTCTCTCTCCACCCCAAATCAATCTATTTATTTTATAATTTTTTTTAAATGATTGGCCCAGTAACTGTAGGAGTTTTACAATCAGCCAGTGCTGCAATATATAAAAATATATATCTGTGGTGCTCGCTGATTGTAACATTCCTGCAGTTACTGTTTGTGAATCACTCCCCTCTGCGGTACTCACAAAGTCCGATAGAAGTGACATTTCAGACCAATCATCTGTTCTAGGCAGATGATCGGTTCTCCTGCACTTGCGCAGTGTACTGATCTGCCCTGGAACAGCCGACAAAGCATTAGAATGCTTGACCTAATGGGCGGTCACACATTCCATCGCTGTCAAACTGAGCGGGATTATGTTGAAATGTGTGACCACGTGACCGGTCACACATTCCAACGTAGTCACAAACTTTGATGGAACACCCACTCTGTCACTTGCAGTGGCGTCCCCTGAGTAATACAGTAGTGTGGGAGGAGCAGGGCACTGTGGCTCTGTCTGTCTCCAAAGCACAGGGATCAACAGGGATCAGAGCCTATCATGCATGGCTAGACCGCCCAGCTGCATCATCAGTTGCTAGGCAGACAGGGGGCTGATAAAAAAAAAGGTCTCCCCCTGCTGTTCCTTGCAGACAGGCAGCAGATCGGGAGATCAGGACTTCTGTCTGCTCTGCCTATCTGCCTGATGTCATGGGCGGGCCAGTGTACGTATTTATGACAGCCCACCCATCAGCATCATCAGTTGCTAGGCAGAGCAGACAAAGGTCCCGATCTGCTGATCTCTGCTGTCTTATCTCTGGAGAGATAAGGGAAACCAGGAGGATGAGGGGGGGGGAGAAGAGAAGGGACGGCACACTGACATCCCGCATCTCCAGCAGTGAAGGGGTCAAGGGACGACTGCTTTGGGCCCCACAACAATGAATGGGCCCAGGGCAACTGCCCCTTTTGCCCTGCATTAAAGACGGGCCTGGTGGTATGTCATTGCACACCTCTCCGTCTGCAACAAATGAATTGCCTGGTTGCTATGCCCTCTTACTTCAGTACTTCAATGACTTTAACAACCTAAAAACAACTATGCAGAAAATGACTTCTGACCTTCTCAGAGTCTTGATCTGTATGATTTAGGAAGCTTGGAAACCAGTTTGTGAGTATAATAACCAGCCAGCTTGCATTTTCAGAAGGATGTCTACATAGGCAGTCCATTTATTTATAGCAAGTTTACCCACAATGTAATGGAGATGAACAAAGACAGACATGTTTAAAGTCCAGCCTGGAGGACAAGCATGGCTCTTTCCATAGATACAGGTGAAACTCGAATAATTAGAATATCGTGCAAAAGTAATTGCAGTAAGTGCTGCAAAAGGGGCCCAAACCAAGTACTGAGTACATATGCATGTTTGTACTTTTGAGAGGTCCGATATTGTTCTATGTACAATCCTTGTTTTATTGATTGCATGTAATAATCTACTTTTGTGAGGTTGTGGATTTGGGGTTCTTGGGGTTTTCATGAGCTGTAAGCCATAATCATCACAATTATGACAAATCACGGCTTTAATTATCCTGCTTTGCATGTAATGAGTCTATCTCATATATTAGTTTCACCTTTTAAGTTGCATTAGTGAAATAAATGAACTTTGCACGATATTCTAATTATTCGAGTTTCACCTGTATAGTGGAAGAGTGAGTGTAGCCGCCCAGGGACTAGAGATGATGTTCAGGTTTGCTGCTTCCATAGGTTAAAGGTGAATCCTGTGGTTTTGAGATTTATGTGCAGATTTACCCAGGATATTTTTTTAAAAATCATAATGCACTGCATAGCCTTTGCTCTATGGCCAGCATGCTTAGAAGGGCCAAGGGAGATTTGGGGTACAACAGCACCATCAACATAAAAGGAGGGAGCACAGAGTAACAGAGGGAATACTTACAAACTGTATATGAAAAAATTAGGGTCTGTTAGGCAACTTTGCTATGGTCCTGTAAGATACTTTAATTCTGATTATTGGCTCTTTGAGCAATCAAAAATTTCCGTTCAGCTGCCTTTTGTTCGCAGAGCGCTGCTGCATTGTTTGAAAGCAAGAAAAAGCTCAGCGTGCACCCCAACCTCCTTCCACTTTTTCCCTTTTTTCACTGCTGTGATTTTTTTATGCAGTCTCTTAATTTTTGTTGTAAAACACCTGTCTGTATTCTCTTTGGTACATTTCGTATAATTCTCCCTCATTAAAATGTCCTACTGCTGGCCAGTTTTAAACTGCCGTGTCATTTGCATCCTCTTGGTTCTTGTAGTAAAACACCTGCCTGTAAGCTGTTTCTCTAGTACATATCGGCCAATTCTCCCTCATTAGAAATGTCCTGCTGCTGGCCAGTTGTACACTGTATTATCTGCAGTCCCTGAATTCTTAATGAGAGCTTGCTAGAACTTAGCCAGCAGCAGGGCAGTTTTGCATCAGTGAGAACAGAGACACCCACAGCCACAAGCCACAACTACTGGCCAATGCCTCTCTGCTGGTGAAAGCGTTTTTACCATTTGATGCAAAATCATGTGTCCCTGCTAAAGCTACCTGGAAAAAAAATGAATCAAATTGGGGTGCTGCTGCTGTATGTAAGTCAAGCTAATTGAAAGAGAAAAAAATCAATTCAACATCCAAATATACACTGCCACTGAAAATTGTACTGTTCTGTAACAGCACAATTAGCTTTAAGGCATCCCCCAAGCATGTTATTTAAATGATTTGTGTATTTTCAATGTTGCTCTCAAAGCTGTGTGAAAAGACCCTTTACGCACTGTGTGGTATTTGACAAAAATAGTTTTTGCATTGGTTACTGCCCCCAAGGCAGTGCCCAGATTTCTATACCTTTTTTTTAAAGTGGTTTGCCTATTAGCCGTAAAATTTAAGCCTTTAACCCCAAAAGATTTGTCCATCACTACCAGGGAAGTGTGCTATTTGCAGGACTGAAAATAAATACAGAAAAAAATAAATAAAGGGTTTGTATATTAGTTCATTAACACCGAAACAACTAACTAAATAATCTGGACTCTGAGTAATCAATGTGACCAATAAAAAGCGGATACAGACAGACTGGATTGTATTCTGGGTGTCTCTTAAGATGCTGAAACTGCACAAAATAAAGAGATCATATAAAAAAATAATAATAATAATAATAAAGCATGAAAATCCAAACAGGTTGCCTAATGATGGGATTATATACTTTCGTGCTTACTGTCAAACTAGCAAAATATTGAATACTTGAAGCTACAAACATGAAAGCTGTGTATCTCTTTATTTCTAAATTTGGACTGGCTTTTGCCTTATTTCTGCTACAGCAGTGCAAATAAATATGTCCACAATTATTCATGCCATATTTTCAAAACTGTCTGTTAAGACACAGCAGTGATGGCAGGAGGCGTACGAAACAGATAGAAACAGCACAATGTTGGTAACAGGTAATTAAAGGGAAAGTGTATTGTTTTTGAGTATTTTTTTTTCTATATTATGTTTAGATTTTTACAAAACATAAAATAAAGTTAGAAATATATTTTTTTGGAACAGGTAAATATGAAAAATTTTAATTCATATTTAGCATTTTGCTTTAGAGCCTCATTTTAATTTTCTCCTTTGTTTTAAAGCTCAACTGTAGCCTTACATTCAATCTTGCATAGCTGTACATGCTCCTCTCCTGTACTGAAATTGCTTACTCTGATTTCACACTGTAAGCTTCTCAGAAGCAAGTCAGATAGAACCCACCTCATTTCCTTGCTCTAGGATATCCAGCATAATCCTACCTTTAACTCCCCAGCCTCACTGTCCGTGGCCTGCCCCTTTTATTATTGGATTTTAGTTCCTTTAATCGTGGATTTTCAGCTTCACATGTAGGCATTTCCTAGGGCAGTTAGCAGGCAAAGACAAGCTGTCTAGGAACTCCCACTCCTCCAGACTGACATACATCCATTAAGGCATTTTGATATGTGCAGAATTCCTACCAAGAGCTCTTGGAGTAGTGATGTCTTCAAGAAGCTAAGTACAGCACGCTGCTGATCCCTCCCACCAACCAAGATCTGACTGTACTGCATAGAGAAGCACAGAGACCCATTAATGACATGCCTGGGTCTAAAATAGGGTATGTAAAAAAACCCAAAAAAAACAGAAAGATTTTATTTAAAGGAAAAGTGTAAGGAGAGTAAAACATGGTCTCCTGGTGTGGGACACTGCAGCTGTCCACAACAAACTCCACCAGAACCCTTCTTGGTCTTTGTTATATTATGCCAACATAATCATTGTACTTAAAATGAAAAGACCCAAACCATTACCTACTGGACAATCCCAGTGTGCATATCTATAAGATGGCATGTGAAAGTAGGGATTGTACAAAAATGTCTTTTTTAAATCATGGCCGGTTTGTTTGGACTACCCTGTTACAAGTGTTGTATGTATAATACTGCTAAAGTCTTTACACTGATGGACAGATATGTCTATATACATGTACAGATTCGTGTGTAAGGTGGGGGGAAGCAACCCTTTATATTCTAGAACTTTGGCGTTGTGCTTTATTAAAATTTAAGACTGAATACCTTTTGACCTCCACCCTGTATGTAAAAAGTAAGGTCATACTCCCCTTCTTCATAAGAACCTAACCTCTTCTCATTCCACCCTCCCTTTTTGTTTTATTTCCAAATGATCACCCCTCACCACCAACCGCCACCTAAAATGTTTCCTTAGAGACAGTGGCGGAACTACCGCCGGTGCAGGCGGTGCGGGCGCCCGGGGCCTCAGGCTCTGGGGGGGCCCAAGCAAGATGCCGGCCGCCGGATCAGTATCCAGCGCCCGGCGGGCCCCTGGTCTCTCCGCCGGGAGTGTCGGATCATCCGTTCATCCGACACTCCCGGCCAGTGGCATAGTGAGGGGGGGGCCGGGGGCGCCGGCTCGGCCGGTCGCACGAGTTGACTGGCCTGCGGCATCAGACGCGGCTCTGT
>NW_017306372.1:570618-624131 GCF_000935625.1 Nanorana parkeri
CAAAAAAAAATCTTGCACCAGGGCCCTTTGTTCCTTAGCTCCGCCACTGCTTAGAGAACCAATGCCCTAGGTAATCAATAGGTTTCATGTGGGAAGTTCCAAACACACACTATGTTTTGAATTGTTAAATGTACTTTATTTGTATATTTAGTTTTTTTCTTGTTTTCTGTGCTTTATTATTGTTACATTATTTGTAAAACAGCAATAAAAAGAAATAAAACACTTCCACAAAAAACATTATTTACAGAGCTCAGTAGCTCCAACTGAACGAAGTGACCGCCGGGGGCTGGGGAAATGTCAGAAGTATAGCTGTACTATCTGTTGGACTTAGAAGCAATCTTTTAAAGCCATATGAAGAAACGTGGCATGAAATTGCTAAATAGCAATAGAGGTAAGCAGATAATATATTTTTTAAACCTAATAAAATGATGCTGCATGGAGTAAGGCAGAGTATGAATACATGGTGAAGGACAATATCTCTTGCAATGGATACATCTTTAAAATATTTTTTTTTACTTTTAGGTATTTGTTTTCAATTCACTGTGACTTTTAAGAAAAAAAAAGAAAAAGAAAACACCGAGCTACCTGCTTTTCGAAAATACAATTAGTAAGGATTGTTCTCAAGGAACAAACTCAATGTGGACACAACAGTGATGTTTCTTTTTTTCTTTTTGTTAAAGAAAAATCTATAACAGTTTTCAAATTCTAAAGCTTATAGTGTATTTTCACTTTTGTAGCCAAATTGGGATAATGTCTAATTTATTTGTGTTATTTTATTATGTTCACATAGCATGGTTTTTAAAAATGATTTCAAAATTGCTGCTTACCTTTTTACATGCTCATTTCTAAAATAGCAAGGACTGAAAAATCCTACTTAGGTCTCCTATTCTATATAATGTTTACCAGGGGACTGGGGAGTTGCATTTGCCATACTTAACCCTGTCTGTATTTTGCTGGCCTTTCTTTATTTTCAATTGTAAAC
Source organism: Nanorana parkeri (assembly GCF_000935625.1). Taxonomy (NCBI): domain Eukaryota; kingdom Metazoa; phylum Chordata; class Amphibia; order Anura; family Dicroglossidae; genus Nanorana; species Nanorana parkeri. The sequence continues at coordinate 571,601 of NW_017306372.1, forward strand.
TAGATGTGCAGGACTGTCTGTCCTAACAAAGGGTAAAGATCTCACTTGGGTGGTACATTAAATGTTCATGCACTTTTAATAAAAAAAATTGTCCTCTGTCTGTCCTTTATCTCCACATTTCCATATTTTCAAAGCAATAGAAGCGGCCTATAGAATCCTTTGTCTAATCCAAAGAAACAACTAAAAATAAATTTTTAGGTCTCCTGTGTAAAATGGGAAACCTAAATATATATTGGAGGTTTCTCTAAAATGAGAGGGGAAATACACACTTCAAACAAATAATACATACCCTGGTAAATGGGCAAATAATAATACATCCATTCCTTTTTTTAACGATTTAAAAAAAAGCTAAAATAGCTACAAATCCCTATCCTTTATTTGCACACATCACAGTGCAGAGCTTTTTAACACTAATATTACAGGAAACCAGTAATTTATTAGAAAACGCAAGGCCAAGGAGGAGGGTGGGGCAGAGGCCTGTTTTAGTTGTCCTGGTTTAGTTGTCCTGCGCCTCTTCACACCTATGCTTTTCCTACTAAAATTTTGTGGTGAACGTCAATGTGCATCATGATATATATCAAGGTGCATTGACTTTGCCATGACATGCATCTTCATGCAAGCTTTAACATGCATTTTGGTAGGTTTCCATTGATTTAGAAGGGATTATGGAGCAGAGCTAGCTGGTGTTTTATATGGGATTTTGGGGCTAAAGTGGACATTGCATCTGACGTTATTTTTAAGTTAAGAGCATGCATACTAAGTAATGTGTACATTGCGAATGTGTAGTATATACAGGTACTGTATCTATTAATTCTCATAGAGCTCACAGTCTCCCCCTTCATCTGCTGTTCTCTCCAAAAGGCTAAACAATATTTTTTTTCTCTGCATGGCAACTATTGTGGTGCCCTGCTTTGCAACACATGCCCACCGTAAGGTGCATTGGGATGCCATTTAGAATGAATGGCAACGCAATGCACCAGCAGGTCCGGATTTTCCCACAAGGCCAACCAAGGACCGGCCTTGGGGCAGCAGGGAGTAGAGGGGCAGCAGGGGTGTGGAATCCCTTTCTCCTGATGCAGTTCCGGGAGCCTGGCGGGCAGTTGTTTTCTACATTTAGCCCTGCCCTGGGCAAGCAGAGCTAAATGTACAGCGGGGAAGCCGCTGCTTGTTTAGTACTAGTGATCCCGACGATGTTGCCGAGATCACTTGTATGCAACCTGCAGGTCTGCCATTCTCCATGAAGGGGGGGGGGGAGCCCTGTGCACCAGCACACCACTGTGTGATAGTGTGTGGTAAACACAGGGGTACCGTGTCTTTAGTGCAGCGCTAAAGTGTGGGAAGATGTGGCATTGAGACAGCCATGATAATATTACACTGGAGCAATCTATGTTATTTATTACAGTCAGGTCTGTGAAGTGGCTGGATGTCTACAGTAATATTTTAGAGTACACCACCATTGTGTCTGTGCAGTTTGCAATCACAATTGTGAAATGTTGAAGGCCAGTGTGACTTTGTGTGTGTGTGTGTGTGTGTGTGTCTCTAATTATTTTTTAATGGCATCATGTACTGCTCTTATGCAACTGTCAATGTTTTGGGAAGAACATGTGTTTCGAATGAGCTCCAGATTCAGATACATGGGGTATAGGCACTTTGGTCTTCAGAAGCTTTTCCTTACAGTTCTCTTTTAATAAACTTTTGTTTATGCCTACGGCTGCCATTAAATTACCAGTCAGACATTAATACACACAAGGGATGTTGTTTATAAACCATGTCTATAGCTCTGTGATTTGCATAAAACTTGCTATAATTTATAGAAAGAGAACAGAGTATGGCAGATTGAAGTTATTTTAATAATTACCTTCATTTACATGTTAGAATCCACGAGGAACACCAGAAGAACTGAGGTGTGATACACTTCAGAGGGGAGTTGTGATGTTATTGAAGCTTCTGTAGTACACACTGGAAGCTGGGGCAATGGCTAGAAATAATTCCCTGGAATTCATAATGAGGGTTGTAGACGCTCATTAGAAATGCTTCTCTCGCCTGTGCAACAAATGGTGCAACCTGTGACAGATTCGTGTAACTGTCAGTAAGATGTACAGGTGAAACTCGAATAATTAGAATATCGTGCAAAGTTCATTTATTTCACTAATGTAACTTAAAAGGTGAAACTAATATATGAGATAGACTCATTACATGCAAAGCAAGATAATTCAAGCCGTGATTTGTCATAATTGTGATGATTATGGCTTACAGCTCATGAAAACCCCAAGAACCCCAAATCCACAACCTCAAAAAGGTAGATTATGACATGCAATCAATAAAACAAGGATTGTACATAGAACAATATCGGACCTCTGAAAAGTACAAGCATGCATATGTACTCAGTACTTGGTTTGGGCCCCTTTTGCAGCACTTTCTGCAATTACTTTTGCACGATATTCTAATTATTCGAGTTTCACCTGTATATGCTTGACACAATTTACTCCAACATGGAGGAGGTCCTATTTACCGCTACTTTTTACTAGTGATTGCCTGAACACACCTGAGTTCGCTTCTAATTCGAACTTTCGAACATGGAACTCAATGTAAGGCTATGGGACCAGAACTCGGAAAATAAAATGTCCCCATTTTGAAGGCTTATATGCAAGTTATTGGCCATAAAAAGGGTATGGGGATTCGGGTACTGCCATGGGGGGCATGTATCAATGCAAAAAACATTTTTTAAATATACAGTTTTTAAAGCAGCACTGATTTTAACATTGCTTAAAGTTAAACAATAAAAATGAAAAATTCCTTTAAAAAACGTGCCTAGGGGGTCCCCTTAAACTGCCGGTGAAATGGTGGATCTGTACGATGTATAGAACCTGCTGCAGCGAAAATGACATTTATAAAGAAAAAAAATGCCATTTAAATTGCCGGTAATTGGTTTCCCTTAATCTTGTAAACAACTGCTTGGGGAGGCAACCTGTATGAAGAGGCCACATTTTAGGACACTCGGAACAAGGTAAGAGATTTTTTGGATAAATTCTGGTGTCCCTTTTGCAGACGTTGGATGAAAGTTACAACAAGTACTTTAAAATTGGGCCTTTAGTGTTGGCAGTGCCTTCACACCGTAACCCGTCAGTTATTTTTGACTAGTGCAGGATTGGACCCTGCTCTAAAAATTCAAATTATATTGACCTGTCATACACCTGTCTCCTTGTTGGCCTTTCAGACATGATGTGGGGCTTATTATAAAATGTTATTAGAGAATGTGGGATGGGAAATTGGTGCTTGGGTGCTATACTTTATCAAATGTGGTGCTTGGTGCACTATAAACTGTTGTACAATGGTTATTATAAAAACCCAAAAATTAAAAAAGAAAAAAAAAAGGGGGAACACCTGCGACACGGAAGGGGGAGCAGCAATTAGGCAGCAAAAGAACCTACTGCTGAAAAAAAGTAAAACACACTGCGGGCTTCAGCTGCCATTGTGATGTGCGGGGCTTCTGGTGTGTCCCTGTGCCTTTAAGGAGGTTGGGCTACCTCCTGGCAAGCCTGACCCCAATTCATCCTTTGCGTATATATATATGTTTAAAATGGAGGCTCTGATAGATTAGAGTTAGGACTACATTGCACAGAGGGGCCTCGACAAGGCAGTGTGGCTTCCACATACTGTATTTTACAAAAGTTGTGCAAATAAAACCTCTGTTTTTAACCCCGGTAGTTAGACAGTGTATTGTTTGCAGGCTGGCTGGTGAGTGTGCTGGGAAATTTTCGTTTTTAAAACATGCGACAAAACGCTCAAAACAAATGTGAATAGGGGCCATATAAATCAATGAACACTTTGTCACGCTCAAGACAAGTGAAAAGGGTTCCTTGTCTTAAGGTGCCCATACACCTTACGTTTATCGGACGAAACTTTTCGTCCGATGATCGAATAGTCGTACGATTTTCGTACGACAGCACCATCCTGCCCCGATGATCGCAAGATTAATTTAGCCGTAATTAACGAAAAGCACCTGGACGAAATGCGGTAATTGATTTGTCGTATTTTCGTTCGCGCATGCGCAGTGTAGATCGTACGACTTTTGACGGACGGAAACGCCAGCAACCTTACGACAAAACAAAAAAGTTTTCAAACATGCTTGACTGTCAAAAGTCGTACGATTGTACAGTAATGTCGGTCGGACACTGCAATGCACACATGCGATTATCGGACGAAAAGTCGTTCGCATACGAAAATTGTACGATAATTGTAAGGTGTATGGGCACCTTTAAGCGTTTGCCGGCACTGCAACTTTCCTTATTAGGACACTGAAAGTACACCAGCTGATTATGATGAACCTAAGTACTCCCAAACATCAGTCTGGAAAGGACATGGTGAAATGACCAGCTTTTTCTTCAGAACAGAAAATGGTCAGAATCTGCAACAAAGTTTGTTACAATGATCACCCAGAGGGGATTTTTTTCTGAACAAAATACCGGACCGAGCCCCCAAATGTTTCGCTTTGGACTACAGATCCAAAGATCAGCCCCTAAATGTAGAGCTTATCCCAAGGATGAGCCCAAATGTAAAGCTTGGCAAAACGTTATTTCTATTTGTTGTCTTTGTTCTTGCAGTAAAGCTCAGGAAAACGGACCCAGTAGCATTTAAAATACTTTATTAGGCAAAAATGCTGCGTGCACAAACGTAGTTACAGGAAATGTTTTTAACTATGTTTGTGCACGCAGCATTTTTGCCTAATAAAGTATTTTAAATGCTACTCGGTCCGTTTTCCTGAGCTTTACTGCAGAACCAGACAACACATACAAATTAAAGTTTTGCCTTTAGGTCTGGTATGAATTGGGGGGGACCATTGTATTGTTTCTGTGGACTGAGTGTTGAAAATCTTCTGGAAACACACTTCAAGTCGCTTAGCCCCCTGGTCACAGTGTGCAAATGCAACCAGGCGCGCATGCATGTTTTTGTGTGTCGCGTATAGGCCAGCCCATTCTTTTCAATGAGCTGCCCTATGCCCAGCAATCACACTAAAGAAGTCACTGCACCTTTTATCAAAACATATCGCACAAAAAACACGTGGGGGGAATTGATCAAAACTGGATCTGGAGCAGTTGCCCATAGTAACCAATCAGCTTCTATCTTTCATTTTCAAGAGAGAGAAGCTGAAGAGAAAAGCTGATTGGTTACTATGGGCAACTGCTCTAGATGCTGTCTGCTCCAGTTTTGATCAATTCCCTTATAGTTTGCTGCCATGCACTTTGGTTTGATTGTTTGGTGCAGCAACCTACTTTGTGGTTCCCTTAACACTGAATGGCACAACAGCACATCCTAAAAAGTGACATGCGTGAAAACAATCGCCTTCATACATGTTGCCACAGTACACAGATGTGAGTGGGGCTCAAGTGTGAACGAGGGCTTTTGCTTTGGATTTACATCTTTCCTCGATAGGTTTTCCGTTAAACTTGACAGAAATGCATCAAAATGTGTTCATAACGGACAAAAACGTGCCATGATGCATGTTGACATTCAATACATAGAAGTGAATTTATCAAAACTGGAACAGAGAGAATCTGGAGCAGTTGGCCATAGTAACCAATCAGCTTCTAGGTTTCATTTTACAAACTGACGATAGAAGCTGATTGGCTACTATGGGAGACTGCTCCACATTCTGTCTCCTTGTAGCACATTACAATAAACAGTGATATGCATGACAACACATGTTCAGATGTATTCTGTTGTGAAAATGCACGGGTGTGAATGCAGCCTCAGCTTTAGAATTGTCCATGTGTAGGAGATATGATTAAAAAAGTATGATAATTTAGATCAGGCAACCTCAGCGCTCCAGCTGTGGGGAAACTACAAATCCCATAATGTTTTGCCTCTGAGAATCATGCCTGCGTCTGCCTAAGTCTTGCAATGCCTCATGGGACTTGTAGTTCCACCACAGCTGGAGGGCTATGGTTGCCTAACCCTGGTTTAGATAGTCACACAGCCCATAGAGCTCCGTTCTCCAGTGTGTGAGTCAGGCAGGGAGGGCAGCCACAGCGGCGGCCTGTTTCTCGTGCGCTTATATTCGATGGTGCGTGGTAATGATGGCGGCGCTCTGGGAGACTTCCTTAGCTCCGGATACTCCTGCTCTGCCCTGCTGAAATGAATTGATCGCTTGTGCCAAACCTCCCTCTCCGTACTTTACATTGGACAGCTGACGTGCTGCATGCATGTAGCAGCCGGGGAACCGTCCGATCGGCCAGGATTTTCACGTTTTATGCCATAGGAAGGAGAAAGAGAACACCGGCACCATGGGCCTACTGGAGAGAGTGAAGAAGGAATGGTTTATTCTGGGGATCATACTGGTGATAACAGCTGCTAAATTGGAGCCGTCCATCGGAGAGATGGGGGGTGAGTGTGGACGGCGAGCACTGAGCTCATGTACGGTATGACGGTGCTGTGATCACCGGGGACGGACCGGCACTGCGATCATCGGCGTTATGCGGCATCATCGGTCACCGCTGTCCCGGTTTATCACATGTCACCGGGGTGTGCGGGGTTAATGGTCAGCTGTCCTGTGACTGATCTATATAGATAATACATGGAGATGACATGACCAGAGAAGGCTGAGGATGTGTTTACATGTACATAGGAGGCTGAAGTATGTAGATGACATGTACAAGGAATGCTGAGGATGTGTGTGCAGTATATGGACATAGAAGGCCGATGGTAGTGTAGGCGATATATGTACATAGGAGTAGAAGGCTGAGCATACACCAGGCTGGGCATTAGTGACACGTTGCATACCGATTAAGTGGCACTTCCGTGTCCTGTTCAGGTCGGTGCTCCTGTAGGATGTAGTCACATCGTACACATCTGCTCTGACAGGTCATTCAGGATCTGTACATCTAGTGATCTGTCATCGTTAGTACTGGAGATCTAGTTCTATGAACAGATCTGTGCTCTGTCTTCACATAGAGAGCAGTCTGTTAGCTGCAGAGCAAACTTCCAACTGGATGTTGAATCTGAATAAAGCTACGATCAATGACCATCCCTGGACACCCATCCGCCCTATGACCGCACACACAGCTTGGTCATACACTCTACAATGTGATTGTACAATCACCTTTAGCTCTACCGTCAATTGTGTAGTGCAAGGGCCTGCCTGATTGGATGCTAATTGAATGGGTTGTTAAAGCAGAATTCTGGGCAAAACCTTTATAACCCTTGCAGTGGGGCTACCTCTGCACTGCAAGGGTTAAGTGCTCATTTGTGTCTAGGTTCAAAAAAAAAAAAAAGTATACTCGCCTGATCCTTGGAGCCGACTTGTTCTCAGAGGTCTAAGGTCCCCTGAGTCATCACATCCAATACACTGGGTATAGGACATGAGGACACTGAGGGACATTTCAACACTGTAGTGGAGGAGGAGACAGGCTGGAGGGAGCGTTGTAACAGCTGGCCGGCTCCTAGGATCGGGTGAGTATAACTGTTATTTTTGCACCTAGACAAAAATGAGCACTTAACCCATGCAGTGCAGAGGTAGCCCCACTGTGAAGGCTAAGACAAGTTTTGCCTGGAGTTCTCCTTTAAGGATTGTACATTTTGGTAAGTCTAACGAAGACTGTACAATCAGATTGCGTAGTGAAGGTCTAGCTTTAAGAGGAACTTTACCCCCCCCCCCACCTTCCTTTTTTCTTCTTCTCGTTTTCCCATTTTAAAAAAAAAAACTTTCCCCCCCCCCCCCACCTTCATTTTTTCTTCTTCTCATATTCCCATTTTTAATGTTCGCTGGGTTATCTTGAAATACAGGTCCAGTGAATCCAGCATTGTTCTGCGCAAGCCAGGTTTCCGTGCTGCCATCTTACATCATGGTTGTTACAGGTTGTTTCAGCTTGTCCTTTGATGATACACATGCACCATGGCGTGTCATAAGGGGGGGACAGGCTGCAAGAACCAGGAAGTGACAACCGCCTTCCTGATGATGCACAGCAGCGCATGTATCATAGTGCACTCGAGGCTCCTGGGATGTATGACGTCAATATCCTAGGAGGTTCCGGGGAAATTGGATGAGAATTCTGGAAGTGCTGAGAAGGGTATGGGATGGGGGGATGAATGTCCAATTATGGTAGAGGTGTGTGTGTGTGTGTGTGTGTGGGGTGGAGTTCCATATTCAGGTTATTAAAGTGGACCTTGCAGGAAGACCATGCAAAGATCCACTTATTAGCTGGCCCTTAACCTCAGATAAAAAATACTTGGTTCAAGAGAGAAAAATACATAGAAAAAAAGTCAAAATGATTTACCTTACACCCTGACCTCCGATGTGCTCACCTAGGCTGGATTGATCTTACTACAACTTCTCCTGGGATCTGGAGACAGGTCAGCACAGTAGAAACTGGGGCAGAACCCCGTAGAAGGCCCAGTGATGTTGCCCTTAATACAGTAGGAGCCCAGAAGACGGTGTGGAATTTAAACGTCTTTTAGCACAGATTTGTTTTGTAGCTGTGTCTCTTTATCCCAGTGTTTCCAATCCAGTGATAGGAGGCTACTTAGAGGAACCTTAACCACGGGTAACTTACATCCAATACCTGGTTTTCTAGGTTATCTTTAAAACACTTACTCACACGGTCAATGGATCCGGCCTTATGCTGCTGTAGTCCATGTCCCGTGCTGTTTACATCATCAGGAGGCAGCTGCCTATTCCGGGTACTTGCAGCCGGCTCCCTGATGAAGTGTAGGGGCACACATGTAGCGTGTGCTAGATTGGCCTGAACCCTCCTGGGAAGCGGGACAGCAGTATCTCAGGAGGCTTCGGGCAGCTGGGGACCTCAGTCTTGCCTAGGTGAGGAAGGAGGAAGCATGGGCAGGACAAACAGAAAAAAAAAAAGGCACTTTTCCCCACCCCAAAAAAATCAATCTGCAATGTCATGAAAGAAGGAGCATTATTGTGGAAAGAAGGAAAAGTGGGTGAAGGTCAGTTTAATGGGCAGAGCCTGCATTGTCATGGAAGGTTCACTTTAACCCCCTTCCTGTCACCATTGACAGAAGCCCAGTCTTCTTTAGCATCACGCTCTCTTTCACCTGCTGATGGGTCCTTTCTGGAGTTTTCTTCTGTCCATGCTATACGAGTCCAAGAAGTGGGTTAAAGTTCAGAAAACGTCTTGTATTCTTTTCACCGAATACAAGATTTTCTCTGATTGGATGAGGGGAGATCGTTCATTTCACCAGCACCTCCTCCATTCACAGAACACCGTATTCAGTGAAGAGGACATGTTTTCTGAATGGCTGAGGTGGAGAACATGCGACCCGCTATCAGACCTGTACTACAGGCAGAATTGTACGTATCAGTGCCAATTGTTCACTGCGTAAAGTACTGTACAGGCTGAATAAAAGTGTAACCTTACCCGAAATGAGCAGCCACACATGGGACAGGCATGGATAGAGGTAGTTTCTTGTATATACATAGCAAATGTAGAAAAAAAAAATAACATTTTAAAGTGGTCCTGAATTTAAAAAGTGAAAGTTTCATATGGTATAGGGTGCAACAAGAAATGTTAAATGTGTCTAAGCAATTCCCTGAAAAATGAACCTTTTTTGTATTTGTTTGCTCCCGAAGAAAAGCAGTGCACTTCCTGGTGTGTGAAGGTGCCTCTCCTGTGTGCGATCTAGGGCACTGCTGCCTCTGACTGCTAGTCTCAGGACATTTTGAATAGGATTTGGTAATGTCATTATTGTGCTGCACACTGTTCTTCTTGCTGGAAGCTCTGACATGAGGAAGAAAAGCCCTGCCTCTACCAAGATGGTCACCTCCACACAGAGACACAGTACAGAACCTGATATGGTCAGTAATGGGGAAAACATCCGCTGTAGGGAGACCACAGGCAATACTGGTGACTAGCCCTTGGCCCCCTGCCTGCCCTTTTTTAGGACCAGTTTCAGTTCTTTAGAGACAGAAGTTTAGAACCCCTTTAAAAATGTATATTGGTGTTTTACCATCCTAATTCAGTGACCCCCCCCCCCCATTCCCCTCCTTTTATTGACCTCACAGTGATATTTGGAGTTACAGGTAGAAGTAAAAACCTGACTCGTGTTTCATCTTTTTCTCTTTGTATTCCAAACCTAAAAGAAAGTTTGGTCGGTGTTGGACTTTATAGGGCTACTTACCTGCGTTCCTTTGAGGATGTAGTGACACTGTCAGCTGTAACATGGATCCTTTAGCTGTGTTTCTTTGTAAGATACAACCAAGCATGCATATTTAGCCCACAGTCAAATATTTATGAGAAGTGTGTGGGGCAATGTGATTAAAACTTTTATGGGCTCTAATCATGTAATCGCTCATACAATATATGCCTGCAGCTGGCTGCTTTGACATAGAACTTAAACCTGTCATGGAATGCTTTCTAACTGACTCGCTGCATGAAAAGAACTGCTGCTTCTAACCACTCATTTAAAAGACTATTGCACATTTCATTCCCACTATGTATGTAGGATCTCTTTCTCCCTCTCCACCTCTCTTTCTGTCCCTTTCCAATGACAGCTGTTTTTTAGAGGGGATGTCCGTACACTTTACAAAGATGTTTTCTCACTTTCTGTTGTGTCTGCAGGGCAGGAGGTGAAAGTGAAGAGAAATCTCCCCAGTGGGGCAGGAAAGGCTAAACGAGCTCCAAAAACTGACCGGGGTTTTACCCTTCTGTCCAAAACTAAATGTTATTGTATTTAGTCATATGTTAGCCCAAAGCTGGACAAATCCCAAGAGCCAGGAAGCCAAAGCTCCTTAAAAATTACAGCTGGCTCCTAACTTCTCAGGCTTTCTCTATTTGTTGTCAATGGAGTTGGCTCTTAAATTTTTTTTTCCCTGAATTCCATATTAATTTGTCCACCCCTACGTTTGTGTCAGGCCCACCTTGCTGTCTTAGTTGTGGGTGTTGGTAGATGTTAGGAGGCTTCCGTATGCCAATTCAGAGCCAACCGAAGAGAGCAAATCCTTCTTTGGCCTATTCCAGTTTTCAGGTGCACACTTGCGTGGTTGTTGTCTAGTGACACATTGTGTTCATAGCAAGGGGACCGGGCTGGTGTTTTGTATTATAAAAGGCACATGCCCCTGGTGATTGGGGGGAATTCTGTTGCTCGGTTTGGAGCATGCAGCCCTCAGCTTAAAATTGGGCATTGGCATGGCGGGTGCAGCGAATAGGCACAAATAGGTTTAGAACCTCCCTTCTCTTAGTGGCACCCCATTGTGAGTGAGTGTAGCTGCTTTCCCTTGCCCATGATCTCCCCAGCAGTACATACTCATCTTTTCTTTGCTTCCCTGGCACTTCAGCCATTTTCCCATGTCTCTGTTGCTATAACTCTTTCTAGTCTTGGTTGCATTACCTATACAGCAGGGCTCGGCATATCCCAGGGGCCATGTCGATTAAAAATTGCATCCTGGCGCATGCTGCGCTCTGTGTCCTCTTCGATCACCACTGCTCTCCCCGCCTGTATCAGGACTGTAAGTTCCTTGTATGAGAAAAATCATGCAGATTTAAATCCTGCAAAGCTTGCACAGCTGGGCATATTGTATAGATGCTAAAAATTGTTTAATAGTTTTTGCATTTATACATCTGCCCTCCATGCATGATTGGCGGCCTTGCAACCCTATTGTAGAGCAAAAAACCAACCACTGTAGAGCATTTCACCAAATTGTTCTCTGGTTTGTTCGGTCAATAAGAAACAGGTAATACAGGCCTGTCATGTAGTGTCAGTGTGCCCCATGCAATTCTGGTGTCCATCCGATTGTTATGACAAAGCCTGGAAGTTATGTAAAGTTTGTTCCAACCAGTTTTAAGCTATAGCTGGCCTGTCCCACAGGTAACACAAGCCAAAAAATCCCAACCTCCACCTCCTAAGCTTAACTGTTTTGTTTCCTGTTAACTCAGGATGCAAGCAAATATGCTTTTTTTTTGTATTTTGTTCTCTGGACTCCTCACTGGGGTAATGGAGGTTCCCCCTTCTGAAAGTCGGGGATTCTTTAGTCTTGTAGACTTTCAAGGGTTATTTTGCTTCTGCTAAGTAAATATAAAGGCTGCCACTGCTAACCTCTTTTTCTAAAAATGAAGTATCTCCATTCGAGAACCTTGCATTCATTTCCTCTGAAGGGCAAGTGGTATGTTGACAAGAAGGTGTTCATTCCCTTATGCATCCTCCGGGAAGTTTTGGTGGCTCATTTCATGAATCGTATTGCCGGTGTTTTTTCTGAAGCTTTCTTTCACGATTACCACTGATGCCAGTGCCTGGGGTTTGTGCACACACTGTGGTTCTCTACATGCCCAGGAAATGTTGAACTCTTAAACATCTGTGCAATCTAAAAGCCTTAGACCATTAAGAAAGCCTTAAAGGGTTTCTTTTTATTTTGAACTCTGCCTTGAGTAAGTTCAGGTATTCTCAGACAATTCTACTGAGGTGGCATAACAACAATCGGGGTCAATAAAATTCCTTCTAACTTTGTTGAGATATCCTTGTTTAGACTTAAGCAAGCCTTTTGCCTTTTTACAGGCTTATCTGACTTTGAATGCATGTTTTTGGAACAGACTGTCAGTCAGAGTGGGGGTTGAAACCAGAAATGTTCTACTTGAGTAGAAAGATGGGGTATCCCTCAGGCTGGCTTAACTGCTTCTCTTAAAAGCGCAAAAGTCTGTTTTTTCTTTCCCTGAACTTAAATCATAACGGAATATAAGATTAAATGCATATCCATGTGATATTGGTGGCCTTGAGATTCAACTAGATTGCCCTACAAGCTCTATTCCATCTGAAAAGTCAAACATTTTCTGGAACAAAAAGTCATTCCAAGCAGCATATCGATCAGTTTCTGGTCTGTGAGAGTTCACATCAGAACTCCAATAAAGGTATCTTTCTGTCTTTTAGCATATATCATAGCTGTTCATGTTCTCAAGTAGAAGAGAGGGCTTTTCTTAATGGCCATGACCAATAATGTACCAGAGATCACCATCAACCAAAACCACATGTCAAGATAATAAGTCAATCCACAGATCTATGCAGCAGAAGTTGTATGCGACTCTTAACATTTACCGGAGTCTTGAGCCAAGTGTGGCCCCTCTTAAGCTCTCCTATTGGTCATGTAATGTGATGGCCAGCTTCATTGACCAGTAGAAAAAGACTGAAGAGCATCCTCTTTGTATTATAAAATCTTATTTAGCGTGTTCCTTATGCAGCAATAGTTTTACTAAATCTTTTTATGTTTACAAGGAGCTGGAAAGAAGGGGCTTGCAGCACTTGTTTACTGTATTTTATCGAGGTAGTTATTAGTTGATTCGTCAGCCAATATGATTGGATAGAATGTGATAGGTAAAGCCGCAATCCTCCGTGCTCACCCTAGAAGCAATTATGCTGTTCAGTTGTATATAATGGCATGTGCCTGTTCTTTAGACTTGAGTGCATTTAATCATTTACAGCTGTTGAAGGCCATCTTACATTTCCTTTAAGGTTGTAAACGTTTCCATCCACCAGGAAATATGTTAACAAACTTGTATCTTTTAACTCTTTAAAGCTGAACTCCAGGCAGCTATAAACGGCACATTAGAGAGAAACTGAACTCTGAAAGCTGTACCTAAAAAGCAGGCAGTCAGAGTGTAAAGGACTAGTCACTAGGATAGTTTCCCTATATGGTGGTGGCCAGCTTTGGTAGAAGAGGGCTTTACTTCCTCATGTTAGAGCCTCCAAGCAAGGGGAACGGTATGCAGCATGGCAGTGACATCACCACATCTGCTAGCCTTAAGAGGCAGTAGTGCCTTATATCTCATACTGCAGATAGACAGCTATGACATACCTCCCAACCATCTATTTTTACATGGGACTGTTTCACAATTTTGAACTAAATCCCACAGTTAATTGCCTGTGTCATATGACTACATTACCAACTACAGCCGCTTTAGCAATCCTTTTAACAATGTTTTTCAGTTCAAAATAGTGCAAGTGATGTTATTAATAATGGCAAAACTAAGCCTGATATTCCTACCTTTTGCAGCCTATGTAAAAAAGGCTTGGGACCTGTTTTATTAGAAGAGTACAACGCAGCAATTGTTTATACACGTACTAAGCATTTGCTGGGGAGCTTCTTATCTTATCTGAACAACATCAGTGTACTATAGATTATCTGTACACCTTAATATAAATATAGATAACCTGGACCCAAGATTTACACTATTTGCATACTTACATTGCATACCTCTGCTCTAGTCTTTTATATTGTATATTAGCTCCAGTGTGTATTTACCCTCCTTTTCTCCTGCCGGAATATTTATAAAAGGAATCTTGCACTAATTTTATAGTTGGTTAGGTAGGTTTTTTGTAGATGATGAGTTGAAGTGACTGCAAAGGTTGCTTACCACCTTTGCAAGGACAGGCCATCTCAAGGCACTCTAGTATGTGAAACCCTCTGGTGCTATGCATTTTTGACAAGTGTAGTGTACTATACATATTGTATTACAAGATATAATTTTGGTCAGTGATTATAGTGATTATGTATCGAGAAGGTGGATAAAGCTGTCAAGCCAAAAATAGAACATAGTGGTGTCCCTTGCGTCATGGCTATGCACTGTGGCAGGGATGTGTGAATCACAAGGCAGGGAAGACATTTAGATATTATTTGTCAATTAAAACTGTTCAAATATAAGTATTTTAATTGTGAATTTAGTTTGCCTAGAATTCTGCCTTTTAAGATGGAAAAATGAAAAACCTCAATAGCGTTTATAAGCTTACTGAGTTGCACCTTTTTCCCTTCTTCTGATATGTCACGTGCCTTATCTCTCTGGATTTGGACAAACAGGATTATCTGCATTCTTTAACATATGTAGGGACTGAATGTCTTTTTAACATTTCTTTGGGAAAAATAATATGGGACACTGCCCAAACACTTCTATTTTTCAGTTGTTTTAGAAGTTAAAATGTTGCAACTAGAGAGGAGCAAGTTAATTTGCCCAGTTAGAGATAAAACCTGGATAAAACCAATATCAATGGCAGAGATCTATGATATTTTTGTAACATTATAGCCCTACAGTCACTGACAAACAATTGCTAATCATTTGGAGTGTGACTGCTCTTATTATCAGGGTTTTTTTGTTTTCAGGGAGACTAAGGGCTTGATCACTTTAGCAGCCACGTTCAATCACATGGCAGCTGATGTGCGTGTGCCTGGACAGTGCCAATGCGCTTGATCGAGCTAAGTCGCAGTGTTTCTTTTGTTAGAACTTTTTATTGATATGTCACAAGTGACATTTCATTAAGTTCTGTGGGCTCACCACTGCATGCAAATGAGTATACCGCAAAAAGATTTTCATGCCGTACTTTCTTAAAGCGCGCACTACTAGAACGGGGTGGTGTGAACTGTCACCATCCAAATTGCCTTGTCTTGCATTCAGGTTGCGCTGGAAGAAAAGGCCAGTGGAGCCCGAACACAGAATGTGGGAATTAGCTCTTAGGCATTATTACCCCGAGACCTAGCAAAATTTTATGGGTCACATTTAGGGCATGTTAGTCACAAAGGTATTGATGTGGAGGTGGACAGAGTTAGGCTAACAGTTAGGGATAATTTCCAGCCACCACCTGCCTGGCTCAAATGAGTATACCACGAAAAGATTTTCAGACATCAGTCAAATTTGGATGACAGAGAGGGGAGGTGGCGGGCACAGCTCACTCTAGAGAGGTGGAACCAGCTGTCAGTCATATAGCGGGTGGATCCCAACAATATTGTCGGGATCTTTCCTGGCTGCAGTGCGGCCTTGCACTGTCAGCATATAGCGGGCAATAGCCCACTATATGCGGACTTTGGGTGACAGGAGTACATTAGTAATTCTACTCCTGTGACCCAAAAGAACTATAGCCAAAAGAAAAGGTTAGGCCATTGTTCTATTTCATTATGTCTCACTGTAGCCAAAAAAAAAAGACAACTATGTTATAATATAAATCCAAAACTTTTTTTATATTTGCTGCCTGTTACTTTCATATAAATTGTTTGCTTATCAGCGAGTCAGATAAATATACAGTAATACCTCGGTTCATGAACGCTTCTGTTCGCGAACAATTCGGTTCGCGAACAGGAAGTTCAGCAAAAGTTTGCTTCCGTTCACGAACTCTAAATCGGGTGACGAACATGACTGCGGCCATCTTCCCCGCTCTGACACGTGGTCGTGACTTCCTCTAGTCCAGATCGCGGTTGCAGACAGACCTGTGCACACTTGCTGTGAAACTTCTTTGTTTGCTTTTTAGCACATACAGTACTGTACACCGGGCCAGATTTCCCACAAGGCCAACTGAGGCCCAGCCTTGGGGCAGCAGGGGTGTGGAATTCCTATCTCCCGACGCCTAGGACCCGCTGGGCGGGTAGTTGTTTTCTACATTTAGCCCTACTTTGGGCAAGCAGGGCTAAATGTATAGCGTGGAAGCTGCCGCTTGTTTTGTACAAGTGATCCCGCCGATGTCGCAGCTTGCATACAGGGGGACACATTGAGGAACCTGGCATTGGGGCAGCAGAGAGGGTAAATCCGGCCCTGACTGTACAGTATTATTCAATCCAGCATGGCTCCAAAGAAACTGCAGAGCAAGCAAGGTGGTAAAAAGGAAGTGCAGAGCAGTAATGAATTTACATTATGGTTCAGAACAGATTAACCTCATTTACATTGAACCTTATTGGAATATATTTAATTCTGTTCGACCAAAATCGGTTCGCGACCACGTTCGTAGGTGTCAGAATGGATTAAACTTATTTACATTAAACCTTATGGGAAAATTTGATTTGGTTCGCGAACAGAATCGTGGAACGAATTGAGTTCATGAACCGAGGTACCACTGTTCTAGAAAAGTAACGACATGTTCCATTTTTCTTTTTTCTTCATAGCGCTATGATTTCTAAATTGTACAGGATTAATGTATTCAAGTGTTTGTCCTTGCATTGCTGCAGAAGTAATGATGACTCAAACGTTTGCCTATGAGTTCCTTGTTGGGAAGAGGTGAGGTGAATAGAGTCGGCCTAGGTCAAATCCTATAAGCTCATGATTCATAGAAATAAGGTAGAGAAACAGAAGCATTTTTGTATTCAATCTGGCAGAGTTTTTCTGTTTGTTGGCCAACTGGAAACTTTATTTTTTATAAACTGTTTTTTATGATCTGAGTTGGCTCTTGTTATTGATAAATCCGTCCCACACCCACATTTTATACACTTTCCCTTTTAGTAATGCAAGTCCAAATAACATAAGCTAATCTAACTGATTTTGGCTATGTATACTATACTACTTTACTTGTATTCTCTTGAGTCTAGTTCATATTAATGCTGCTGTTTTTTGTTGCATGTGTTTTTTCAAATAGTTTAGCAAGTAACTAATCTGTTAAAGGAGACCTTATGGGGTTAAGGCTTTTCCCTATAGTTCTCCTTAGGGTAACGGGAGGACACAAACTAGCATCCTCCCATCACCCTAAGCTCAGTACAGCTTACGGTATGCTGAAACGCCGCAGTATACCGTGAGCTACTGCTCGCGGTATACTGAGACGCCGCAGCTGAAGCGGATCCCGACAATTATGTCTGGATCCGCCCAGCTGCGTGACTGACAGCTGGCTCTGCCTATCTAGAGGCAGAGCCAGCTGTACCCGCCCCCTTCCCGTCCATTCCGCCAGTCAGCATTGGAGGGGGGAATCCAGCCCCTCCCCTGTCACGGCTCTGTGCCGTGATAGGATCGAGAGGTGAGTGAACGCCGGTATCTGTTCGCTCACCTCCCGATCTACTGAGCCGACCTGTGACAGTCTCATTATCACAGGTTGGCTAGAACTATGAGGTGAGTGAAAAGCACTCACCTCATAGTTCTCCTTTTAAATAGAAGCATTATTGAACAATATTACAGCATATCTAAACGCAAAAGCAAAAATGTAATATATACTATATTGCAGGTTACCAACACTTTGATGTGGTGGCTGCATTTAAAAAAAAATATATTTTAGGCTTTTTATTCTTTATTTTCATCTGGTGATCCTGCCAGTTCAGGGGTCTCAAACTCGATTCACTCGGGGGCCACTCGACTATTTTCTTTTCTCCCATGGGGGCCGCTTGCCAAATTTCATACGTTTAAAATAAATTGTCATTTATATCCGGTATGGTACTACGGACACTAATACACACACAATAAGGCCCTGTTCATATCGGTAGGTTTAGGTGCGATTAGGGATTCCTGCATCAGGAACTTGCATTTTTCTGAAGCAGGAATAGCTATTCTGGCTTTTACAAGCGCCAGCTGTCACCCATTCAAGTCAATAATCAGATGACAGCAGCTTCATGTAAACGCCTGCACACCGTGTGTAATGATATGTGATATTATTACATGCGGTTAGAAAAAACTCTCCCTGGATGCACTATTGATGTGTCCAGAGAGAGTGATTGATTCCTAGCCGAATATAATCATATCACATATCATTACATGCTGTGTACAAGTTTACAAGGGACAGAGCAGACTGCAGCAGCTGTCCATCTACTAGCTTGGAAAAAGGAGGAGCTGGGAGGGGGTAGCAGGGGAGTGTCCTGCCTTGCTGTGCCTGTGTATTTGAGGAGACACACACAGCTTTCTAGCACACTCAAGGGTGACTCCATAGGACCCTGCAAGGGAAAGGAGCCACCCTTAAACAGGATATGAGGGCCAATGCTCAGGGGACCAGCTGATTCTGCAGGAAACTAAAACTTTTAAACATCAAGGAACAGCATCCATTCTAAGTGATTTCATCAGCATTTCAAATAGCTTAAACAATTGACTTATCACTTTTAATTTTATTTATTTTTTTACCATGTTTCCATAATGTTGCCCATGCTTCCCTGAAAAATCAAAAAACACTGTCCTTAGTATTATATATATTAATGTTGAATGCATTGCCCAAGTCTTCACCTGCACAGATTTTGCTTGCGATACGGTTGGCTTACCAGGACATTTCTCTTAGCTGCTGATGGACAGGAGAATAAAATGCAGATAAAGCCATTTCATACTGCCGTGTAACCAGTGACTAACCTTCCCTAGTGAGCTACAACATGACTAAATCCAGAATATAAGCCGGGGCTGTCACTTTCAACTGAGCTGAAGGGCTCGCTGACCTGTATTGTGAGGGTTGTCTTCTATTGTTTTGTCAGCGCTGAGGATACATTTCCCAGCCTGATGCGTAGCAACACAGCTCAGAAAATGGGTTGACAAATATTCAAATTGTTGTCCAACTTAAGCTGCAGCTGAGATGTCAGACTTTGCTCTAGGCTCAGTGCATTTCCATCATCTTCTAAAACAAATAACCAGGTATTATGTTATTTCGGTTTTTTTTTATAGCATCTAAAAAAAAATGCTTGCAATTTTTGGAGGGGGGATCTCTGATAACAGTACAGCAAGGAAAGTGTGTGCATGGTTTTTTTTTTCCCCCCCATTAAGATACCTGGCATTTAGCAGCAGATAAGGGTGAGGCTGGGGGATTGAGTTGACCCAACATATAGGGCAATGGTTTTCAACTTACAAGGTGTAGGGGGCCTCAACTGTGGCACCTGCAAAGAGACAATATAAGACTATCAGAGACTACAGACACAATGGAGGAGGTGATCAGAGACTGCAGACATGCTAGAGGAGGTGATCAGAGACTGCAGACATGCTAGAGGAGGTGATCAGAGACTGCAGACATGCTAGAGGAGGTGATCAGAGACCGCAGACATGCTAGAGGAGGTGATCAGAGACTGCAGACATGCTAGAGGAGGTGATCTGAGACTGCAGGGAAAGTAGATTAATTAATCAGAGACTGCAGACACTAAAGAAGATGGTCAGAGACTGCAAACATGCTACAGGGGTGGTTGGACACTGATGAGACACTACAGGAGATGGTCAGAAACTAGTTATATGCCACCTGAGACTGCTAGAAAGTACGGGCATTAACATACTCTATCAATAACTGAAATAAAAGTATTGTATACTTTTAATAATAAATGTAACAGACAATACACACTACTCGAGCGACTACTGTGTTAAATGTGTCACAGAGTAAAACAAATTGCAAACTTCTGAGTTTAGATGATGGCTGTGTTAGAAAATGTCCTATGGAAAGAAAAAGATCTAATGTGCCCTTTTTTGATATTGTAGCCTTCAGAAGAATTCACAAGGTTTATTTGCCTCTACTCTGCTGATACATATTTGTGTATTGTTTGTTTTTCTAGGACCATTGAAGCCTGAAATTACCATTACATATATTGCTGTGTCAGCCATATTCTTTAACAGTGGACTGTCCTTAAAAACAGAGGTATGTAATACAACATTTCTCCTATGGGATGGGCATGTCAATCTGTGGTGTAAACATTTTGAGCTGTACTTATTGAAGTGTCTTTAATGTGAACTGTCTGTCTGTAGTAAGCGATGACCACATTGGGAGAATTGCAGATTGTCTCTTATTATTATTATTATTATTATTATTATTATTATAATTTTTTTTTTTATTGCACCTCCATATTAACTGGGTCATGTTTTAAAATCTCTGTATTGCTCTCCTTCCAGACCCGATTTAAGTTATCCATAAGACTTCATTAAGCCAGATATGCTGTACTGGGAGTGAACAGGCCACAAAATGATCTGGGTGTTAGCTTTGCTATTTTACAGTCACATTATGCATTCATCCAGACAGCAGACAGACAATTATCATTTGTTTGAGTACAGAAAAGTCTAGAGATATCCTTCCAGAAATAGGAAGCAATGTGACTAATGTGAGCATCACTTAAAATTATTGGACCATATGTACCTCTTGTTGAAGTTGCCGAATTGTTGAGAACTATCAAGAAAATGAGCATTATCACATTTACTCTAATGTACTCCTCTTCCAGTTATTTATTCATTCATTGTTTCTTTATCGCATAAGAAAGTTGGTATCTGCCTCCTGTGTGGTCTATTTATCCACCATACTGAGAAGAAAGAGCTTGGCGGTACCTCGGGGGAGGGTGCAGAACAAAGACAGGATGATTCCTTATCTGTTGTCCTTTCTGTGATATCTAACTTTCTTTGGCCTCACAAGTGCACCTAGACTCTAATGCAAGTTTGCTGATATGGCAGCCTATCCTTGGGAGTTAAAGTAACCTTACCTTTTTATACAGGTACATGTTTGTACATATGTGTGTGATAAGATTCATGATAAGATTTACTCTCTATCAAAGATTTTTCCTGAAGCTTTTGAGGCTTAACAGCACTCAGCAGAGCACAATGATGTGGGAATGGGTTGTCAGCTACCAGCTACATCTATAAACTACCTGCATGTAAATCTTTGGTGAAAGTTAGAGGTTCCCAGTGATGCCTCTTTAAGTAGCTATTAGATAATTCAGAAATTATTATTATTATACAGGATTTATATAGCGCCAACAGTTTGCGCAGAACTTTACAATATAAGGAAGACATTACAATACAATTCAAGACGAGATGGTAAGAAGGGCCCTGCCCGTTAGAGCTTACAATCTAAGGGAGGGGCAAGTGGTACATGAGGAGGTAGCTGTGTGGGGATGAATTGTTTGAGAATGTGATGGTTCAGTGGTTAGGTTGAGGTGGGATAGACTTCCCTGAAGAGATGAGTCTTAAGGGATTGCCTAAAAGCAGCCAGAGTGGTAGATAGATGGACAGGTTGGGGTATAGAGTCCCAGAGGATGGGAGAGATGTGAGAGACTCTAGTGAAGTCCTGGAGGCGAGCATGGGAGGAGTTGATGAGGTAGCTAGAAAGCAGGAAGTCTTTTGAAGAGGGGACGGTTAGCGTGATACTTTGAGACAAGGTTTGAGATATATCCGGGGGCAGAGTTGTGGATGGCTTTGTAAGTGGTTAATATTTTGGATGTTATCCTTTGGACGATTGGAAGCCAGTGCAGAGACATACCATGAGGTCAGTTTTTGAAAGTTTGAGCTTTAAGAAATGTTATGACATCCAGACTGATATGTCAGTTAGTAAGTTAGTGATACGTAAGGAGACTGAGGGGGCGAGTTGTGGAGTGGAGAGATATATTTGAGTGTCATAAGCATAGAGATGGTACTGGAAGCTATGTGAGGTGATCAACTGACCAAGAGAGGAGGTGTGGATAGAGAAGTGAAGGGGTCCAAGGACAGAGCCTTGGGGGACCCCAACAGAAAGGGGAAGAGAAGAGGAAGATGTAGATTTGTAGGTTACACTAAAAGAGCACTTAGGTAGGAAGAGAAACATGGGAGAGCAGAGTCTTGAGGAGCAGTGGGTGGTCAACTGTGTCAAAAGCAGCGGAAAGGTCTAATAGCAAGAGTAAGGAGTAGTGGCCATTGTTTTTAGAAATCAAGTGAATGGGCAAATCACACAGTTTTTTTTAATTTAATTTATTCTCTTGGCTATATGTTGATTTTGTCTAGTCTTACAATTTCTCAACCTATCACACTTTTCCAGCATCTGGTAATGTGCTTTTTAAACCTAAATTTTCTTAGACTGTCTTATTGCAGCATTAAAAGTTTGCTTTGAAGGACAACTGAAGCTTTGGTTCAAAATCTATATTATGAGCTTATTAAATCATGAGTATAAATGCTGTACCGTTTTCCCACATAAAGTAAGACTTTGCTGTGATGCACTCGGGTGTAGAAATGTAAAAAAAAAAATACTTGTCCAAGGGCTAAAGGGGGGCCTGAATCTACTTGTCCTTCATGACAATCTCCAAAAAATAGTTTTAATCAAAACTAGGAATGCACCAATATCGTTTTTTCAGTATCGAGTACGAGTACTGATATTTTGCTTTCGGTACTCGCCGATACCGAATACCAATGCCGGTGGTTCCGCTGGCATGGAGCAGGCTTCCCGGGTAATCAGGAAGCCGGGCAGCGGGTAATGATGTGCCGCCCGACTTCCTGATTGCCAGAGAAGCCGGCTCCATGCTGTTTGGCCTGCTTGATTGTGATTGGCCGGGAAACTTGCTTTCCAGCCAATCGGCATCGAGCCGGCTTCTCGGCCAATCAGGAAGCCAGGCGACGAGTAATGACCTGATTGGCTGGGAAGCCGGCTTTCCAGCAAATCAGCAAGGAGCCGGCTTTATGGCCTAACAGGAGGTGGGTCATTGCTTGCTGCACAGCTTCCTGATTGCACGGGAAGCTGGCTCCATGTTCCCCTGCGGCACTGCTGGTCAGAGGAAATTTTCCTCTAGCCATAAGTCCCAGTATCGGGGAAGGTATCGGGCGTTTGGGTGAGTACAAGTACTCGCCCAAATACTCAGTATCGGCACTGATACTAGTATCGGTGCATCCCTAATCAAAACCTATTTGACTGTGCTAAATAGAGCTGCTCACTGGTCAGCACGGTCACCTGACCAATGTGTGCTTGCAATTTCTGAGTGAAATTAAAAATGCATAGGGCGGGACTGCGCTGGACAGCAGTACGGGGTACAGATAGTACACCCATATTGGCAGAGCGGGGGGACTGTTCGTCGAAAGATAGTATAGCGCGGGGGGAGTTGGAAGAGACGGGTCCAGATTTAATCGAGTAATTCCACTTTCCCATATTACCTGGGAAAGTGAACCTTTAATGCACATTGTGTTTTGAGTTTTGCTGCCTGGCTACCACAATGGAATGGTGGCAGCACTCAACGCACAATGTCCTACGCATGCGTTTATTTGTATGCAGATGGCGGGGGCAGCGGGGTTGGTTTTAATTTAATTTACTTATCACTTTTCTTTTTTTTTATAATTATTTATTTTTTTACTTTTTTTTTGCACTTAATTTTATTCCTATCACAGGGGCTTACAAGCCTCTATGTGATCATTTGGAGGTGACAGGTTCTCTTTTATGGAACCTGCCCTCCAACACAGAACAGATGTTCTGTGCAGTTCCTGACAGCTGAGACAGGTGGCACTGTGATTACAGCGCTCCGGTCTCAGTGATCACACAGAGCAGATGAAGAACGGACATTCTTCGCCTGCTCTACACTTTCTATGGCTGAGCCGTTGTGCCGTGGTCTCGGGTCACCCAGAAGAGCGGGGGACCCTGAAAACCATGGCGGGGGCTGTGGGCAGAAACATTTGCTGCTGCTCATTTTGATAGAAGTGATCTGATCAGATCACTTGTACTAAACGAGCGGCGGCTCTCCGCTGTACATTTAGCTTTGCTTGTCTGAAGCAGGGCTAAATGTGCAAAAAAACGATGCGCCCGAAACTGCACGTCCCGGGCGTCGGGCGATAGGAATTCCACACCCCTGTGCACAGGTTATGCCGAGCTTGTGCACTGAGCTGGGCATGTTCTGTTCAGTGTACAGGGAAAGAAATGCTGACTGACAACTAGATGCTTTTATGGTAGAAGAGACTTAACCAGTCTCCTGCTTCCTTTCTTTCCTTCTGAAAAACTTCTAACTGAGCACCTACCTGAACTGCTTCTGCCTCTGCCAGTCCATGAGCTTGGGCAGTGTGTGTGTCTGCCTGGGCAGCTTACACCTCTGCCTGTACTGTTGCTTGTGCAGCTTGTGCTTTGATGGCTGCTTCCCTCCTAATGAAGTACGTTTCCACTTTAGCTTCTTTTGCAATTAGTTACTGTTAGTTGACTAGTCTGTGAGAATCACTGAGAGCAGGATCTTAACAATTATTGGTGTGAGCGGGACCTACGTGCTCTAAGGATGTCTTAGAAAGCATGGGGGAAGTATAGTAGCAGGACGCAGTTTCATTTAGTTGTGATATCCAAACAACATGGAGCCGCCTTCCTGGGCAATCAAGAAGCCGGGTGGCTCCATGCTAGCAGAAGTACTGATATCGGTACTCTGTATCGGCGCGTACCGAAAGATAAATATCGGTACTCGTACTCGATACTGAAAACCCGGTATCGGTGCATCCCTAATGTAATGACATCTTCTCAAACCCAGTTTGTGTGGACTGTATGGTCACTTGCTCTCTTGCCACAATCCACAGGCATTTTAACTTCTCAGTAAGACCCAGAAGTTGAATCCAACGTAGTTTACTTCGGATAAGTGCAGTACAGTGTATGTGTTTTTCCAGTCTTTTTAAGTGTAAGAAGACAAGGACTTTACCTAAATCCAGAAGAGGACTGGAGGCAGGTGGAGAGCAGAGCGTTTTTTGGAGACAGCACCAGAGACAAAGTGCTTCAATTAAAGCTTTTTTTTTATTTTGTAAAACGCTTTATATATATTTTTGTTAACCTGGAGTTCCACTTTCTCTACTATATAGGCTAAAATAATGACGTCAGTCTGCTGCAGGTAGGTAGAAGCATTTCCCCAGTCTCTTCTCACCAAGTTTTTAGATTGCAATATTGTAACTTTGTAGTGAGATGGTGAAAGGCTGCAGCAGGAGATGATCTGTATAGGAGATTTGTCATTACAGCCAAGAACTGCGCACACAGTGGGATTTACAAAATTATGTAATCTCTGAGCCAGCATATTGGTAAATGATGCCTAACTAAGATTGTACCGTCTCTCTGGCAAAATGAAGGAAAGCATTGTCAGGGGAATAAACCTTTAAGCTTTGCACTGACACATTACTAAGCAATCGTGATTAATGTATAGAGCTGCAGATAACGATTATTTTCTAAATCGATTAGTTAGCCGATTATTAAGTTCGGTTAATCGGATAAACAATAAAAGTTTAAAAAATGGCTCCAGTGATAATATATATCTCATGCTAGATCCACTTTAACTGGTTATAATTATTTGAAGCTTTTCTCGTTTTAAAACTGAGGTTCTACTTCTAGCAAAGGCACACAACCATGGTTGTTCCTGTTCTGTGTAGCATTACCGCTTTAGTTCTGTATTTCTGTATTTCCATACACCTTTTACTAATCTTATCTGTTTGCTGACTTGCTCTATGGTCATATGCTCCAAAAGCAGGAATGGTCACAGGTGTGTTTTGTTTCCAGTGGAAAGGTAACTGGGATCCCAACTTCACAGGCTCTTAACTCGGGTAGCCGCCAGTCTAATTACGGTGTTTAATTCAATTTACAACATGTTATGTATTTTTCCCTTCTTGATTCCAAGCCATTAAATTGGCAGGAACATCGTATTACAGATAGGCAGCATGCATGGGAATGTTAATGGGTCTGTATGATACCACAGCTACAAATGAAGCTTGGAGACAAATTGCGTTTATTTATCTGAACATCTCCAGAGGATGGTTATTAAAGCACAGCAAAAACCTCAAAATCCTACAAATGTAATTCATGTACCAACAGGGAAAATGCAGAATGGAAAACGGTATAATAGATGTCAAGTAAGAAGCAGACTGAGAAATGAAAAGTTAAATATTTGTGCAAGAAATACATGCATGTCTTTATTTTCACCGGCAATCATTCGGCCTATTTCCCATGTTGTTTGTTTTAATATATCCTGAAAGCATTTTATATCCCGGCATTCAGGAAATCTATATTTTGTTAGACACGGAGGGGCCTGCACTTCCACAGAGTGAGCTTAGTGTAATCTAGACCTTATTTGTGCCATCTGTAGTGTCCCACGCGTATACATGAAATTAATTTTCACCTTATTTCCTATGGTTCATTCTGTTTTACGGGTAAACCTGTGAACTTACAGCTTGTTTCAGTGTGAAAGATGATTATTGCTGTACTTACTGTAGCACAATATTCTAGAGTGCTTTGCAATCAACTTGTCCCATGGTGGGCAGAAAGATAAGTAAGGCTTGTCATACACAAGCAGCCTGTTGGCTAGTATGTTTAAAGGAGAGCAGGTGAAAACTGCAATTGCCTTCAGAAAATGCTGGTTGCTTGGCTATCTAGTTGATCAATGTCTTTAATACTTTCTGAGACAGGACCTGATTCCAGTGCGACTTTCAAATATGTGTGCTTGCTGCGGATCAGTCACTCAGAAAACTTGAAACCACTCCAATGTCCAGTGTAATCTGTCTTGGATCCTAAAAAGGGCACTATTCACACCACTGCACTGCAGTAACACACGCGTTAGTGCTCTGCAGTGTTATTCATTGTGAATGACACCCAAAGCACCTGCACAAAACGGCTGTATTGATGAACCCTGCAGCATTTGGTAAGGCACTGCTCTGCTTTGGGGTGTGCTAGCAGAAATGCAGCCAGTCCAATTTTTGGTTCGTTGTGGCTCCATAATACTTGACATAATGTGCGTTACATACCACAATGGCCAAAAATGACGTTTTACAGGTTGAAGTTTTTAGGTAAATGAGTGCAGACTGGAAAATAAACATCAAGAAACAAGTGATGTTTTCCAGATTGTTCGAATTAGAGATACCTAGAAAAGCCAGTACTTGGTGCTTGTGAGATTGCAAAAGAGCAGCCTTAAAGTGGCATTAAAGTCATTTCCCCCCGCCCCACCAAAACTGCGCATGCGCTTGCCCCAAGATGCTTTGTGGCCGCCCGAGCAGTTTCGGATTTTCGGGCGGGAGCGCGGGCAAAGACTGGGTAAGTTTAAACCACTGTTAAAGCGCATTTAAAAAAAACTTTCTGCATATATCGACTGCTTGCTAGCCGTAGATATATGCAAAAAACCCGGAGGCTTTAGAAACACTTTAATGTTCCCTTTAAATAAACTGAAATCTCATACAATCTTTACCGTGTTCATGTACTGTAATGTTAAATATTTTTACATCTGCAGCTTTCATTAAAGGGGAAGTGTGAGGAGAGTAAAATATACTTGCCCTGCTACTAAGAGCTGGCATTTGACGCCACTGCTGTCACAAGATCTATACAGAGGGCTGAGCGATTATGTAACCACTTATCCTTTAGCTCCTGGTGTTTCCCCCCTGCAGAGAGCAGTCACTGTCAGTTACCGCTCCCCGCAAGGATTTTTCCCTCCCCTGCTCCTCCAGTGCTCATTGGAGGGACAGACGGGGGTGTGCACAGTTGACTCTGGCTCTCTGCCGTGACAGGGGAGGGGCTGTATTCCCCCCCCTGGCGCTGGCCTCTAGATAGGCAGAGCCAGCTGTCAGTCACGCAGCTGGACGGATCCAGACATAATTGTCGGGATCCGCTTCAGCTGCGGCGTCTCAGTATACTGCGAGCAGCAGCTCGTGGTATACTGCGGCGTCTCAGTATACCGCGAGCTACAGCTCGCGATATACTGAGCCTAGGGTGACGGGAGGATGCTAGTTTGTGTCCTCCCGTTACCCTAAGGAGAACTATGGGGTTCAGTAAATGTACTCCTGTAGCCCAACAGTGAAGTAGACAGATTTGGCTTCCCTTCAAAATAATACCTGGTAACCCTGCCATGAAGGTTCTTGTTCAGTCCCTTCCTGCTATAGGATGACTACGCTCAGTCTCTTTCTCTCAATTGAGCTCCTACATTGTCACCCTGTCATGTGGGCTTCTACAGAGTGACCATTTCTACATATATTATGCAGGCATAGTTCACTGTTGTCACCATCAGTAAACCTGCCTTAAGAAATACCATTCAGCCATCGCTGGAGTGCATACATATAGATAGAAAATGGCTGCAGGGGTCAGCAGTACTGAAAAGAAACACAGGCCAAAAAAAAATATATATATTTTATTTTTAAAGTTATTAAAGAGACAGTGCTTTAAGCAAGCTAAATGCCATTGTTTTAGGATGTTCATCTACGGTACTTTAAAGTGTATGTATAGGCTAAATCTCCTGTTATTTTTTTGCTGCCCATGGAGAGTTCACCTTCCATCCTAATGACGCAAAAGGAAATGAAAGGATCTCTGCCAAAAGTGAGGGAAATTCCCATTCTGGACAGTTCTCACAACATTGGTCACCTTGCCTCTTGCTCAGGTGACAGTTCTACATAAAGTCTAAACTTCCCTTAATCTATTCAAAGGTAAAATAAAGAAAAAAAAATAAAAAGGTAGTGCATGGTTCACACATGCTACACAAGGCTCCATGTACACTTGAGCGGTTGAATAAGCGAAGAAACTCACTAAACATAAAAAACCCAATGCATTCCAATGTGCATTGTTTAGACTATTGCGGTGTCCATATGGCTTTAGTAATACACGTTTGTGGCTATAGTAATACAAATGCACGTTTCCGCTCGGAAAACGCAAACGCCATATGTGAATGGAGCCTTAAGGAAAGGTAAGCTACCCTGACATTTTTAGTATCTCACCTTCAATACTTAAATCACCTGGCAGAGGATGATTGAAGGGTTGCATACTGATGAAGAAAGTAGGCTTCCAATAAACTCTATCGTAGCATTTAACAGCATTCATCTTATAAGATCCAACAGTGCGACAGTCGTCTCCAATTAATTGCTGTTACATGCTATTGTGCCGCTTACACCATATGTAGCCTATTGTTTTAGCAGTTAGAGGTTGATCACTGTTCTTCTGTAATTGCACGTGATTTCAGTATCATGATATGTTTAAAATTGCCCATGCAGTTTAGGCCGCCTTAATGTCAACCTTTCCTGTGGTAAGATTACAGGCTTCCTCAGGTGTCTAATTGTGCTTTTGACCCGGCATGTTCAGTAGCTGAGGAGCCCCTGAATCAGAAGTGCTCTGATATACAAATATGAACATTTGCAGAGGGAATGAAGGAATATATTGGTGTGTCTTAGGGCAAAGATACATGCAAGCAATGGAGGGAGCCTGGACTGCACTTAACTTTATTTTTGGGAAGGAGCAATTTACTTTAAGCTGGAAGAGCATTGAATCTTTTAATTAACCTATTCTTTTCCCATTTAAATTTACTGCATTCAATACGTTCTATTTTATTACGTCAACCCTCTAAAATACTGAACATCCCAAAGAGTAGTGGGGATGTTAATTTTAATATGTGTTCTGCAAAAAAAGCATTCAGCTCTGCTTTTACATGCATTATTTTTAGACTTTGGTTTAGGAGAAGGTAGGTTGGCTAATATGATGGGAAGGACATTGGAGAAGCTTTAAATCTCAGATTTGTTTAGCAAGTCACTAATGGCACCCTAACTGTTTCTTTCAGTATAGGTTAATTTAAGATAATTGAGCAGTTGTAAATGACGCACACTCCCTGTACCTGGAAGCAATGTTTCAATATGGTCATCATCATTTCAGAAGCAAAACGCATATGCCTGTGTACACTCAACCAATTTAAGTTGTGGATGGACTCGAGAGCTGAAAGCAGCACAGAGCCCAATGTACAGTTAATCCACCAGTGGTTAGATGAGTCTACTTTGTCAGGTTACAGCTCACATATATGAAGGCCTGTGCACAGCAGACACTAAAAACAGGCCTTGGGTACCAGGTAATATGTGGACCTCTGAATGGACCACCCAAAGCTCTACAAAGCCTCCAGGCTCTAGGACCCCTGCCAGCAAGTACCTCACAATATACACTTATAAAGCTGAATGCATATCCCTAACAGCTCCTGATTGAAGCACAATTCCATCTGGATGCCCTAACTTAATACATTATACAAAGCAAGACAATTCTCTCAGCAGCTGGTGCACCTCAACAACCTTGCTGAAAATGTTGGCAATCAGATTGTTCAAACCAGGGGGGTAGATGTGTGTAAACGTCTTCACTTAGTTTTACTAGTAGTGTATTAATATCGTCACAGTTTATTAATATTGCCAATGTTCTCTTTTAGGAATTGACCAGTGCATTGATGCACGTGAAACTTCACCTCTTTGTCCAGTTGTTTACACTTGTCTTCTTCCCAACCGCAATATGGTTTTTCCTTCAAGTGCTGTCACTTACTCCAATCAATGAATGGCTCTTAAAGGGGTATGTCTTAAATCATGTCATTAAAAAAATGTAATTTTATATATCAAACACCTTATCAAAATATTGTCCTATGCACCAGTTGTAACCTTATTGGTATGAGTGCGGAGAACAAGTCCTCAACAACAGCAGCAGCAGCCGCAGCATAAAATACATATATACATTCAAATGGAGTGAATCTAATTTTTATTCTGCTGCTGATATTAATGCATTCAAATAACTTTTTATGCAAAAAGCATATACACTTGTTTAAATATCTGCTATATTTTTACACCTCAGGTGTAAAACACAGTTGAACAAACTGGGTACAACAACCAAGGGCTATTTTTTAACAATGATACCTTTTTTTAAAGGACAACCCTACCCTTGGTACAAGTTGTCTTTTGATTAGTTTAGCCCATCTGGTCCAATGCTCACCAGGCTCACCTTTTTGTTCTTGATCCTGCAATCTTCACTGTGAGGCCACTTGCTTCTGAAAACATCCTTGTATGATCCTCTTTAGTATGCGCATTCGTGCCATTGCCCCGTTCATTCCTAGGGGGAGCTGTACTTATGGCAGCCTCCAGCTCTCCTGCAGAGTATGGCGTTCCCCATAGGCCCATGGTATGCATGTGCAGGCTAAAAAGGGACTGGGCAAGGACGTTTTTAAAAGCAAGGCAGTGCAGGGCCACACAGTGAAAATCGCTAGATGCAGGGTGAGAGTGAGTGTCACTGCTGGTGGTACAGTTACAGTGCTTTAAAGATGAAACCCTCTTTAAATACATATCTATTTAACTGTTTATGGAATTCTAATGATTATTGTCCAAAACAAATGTTGATAATATAACTATGGTAAGTAATACTGGGTTATGCAAAGGTTTGAGCACCCCAATTAAAATTACACGTTTTGTTCATTTTTTTTTAGGATTGCCATTTATCCAGTTATTTGTTGTCTTTAACTTTTTTCAATGCACAGGCTCAGAACCTTGACTAGTTTTGGCGTGAAGTAAAGATGAAGACCGCTTTACAGTTTAATCAATTATTTCCTTGGTTGCCTTCATTCCTTGGAAACAATTTTTCCATTGCCGTCAGAAATATGATAAGGCTTTGACCTGAGAGCAAATGGTGAAAGTCCACAATCCCTCCAAAGCGCTAAAATTAGCTTTTTGCAGTAAACGGCAAGTAACATATTCATTTTAAAGGAGAACTGTCGGCAACATTTTTATTAACCCTTGCAGTGGTGCTACCCCCGTACATCAAGGGTTAAAGTAGTATTAAACTCTCAAACTTTTTTTCAATAATGAATCCAGATCAAAGAAATATACATAGCCCCACTACAAGGGTTAATAAAAATGTTGTTCTGCTTCAATCATGCAAATGAATTGTCAGGGCTGGAGGGTTTAGCTTAGTCAGTTCCTACGTTTTCCTGTGACAATGAGGTCAGCCACAGTTTTACCTTCCCTAAATCTTAGTACTGGCATAAGAAAATAAGATGCAACTCTTCTTAAAATTAAGAATTCTTCCAAAAAGTCTTAAAAATGACTCCTTATTCACATGCAAAACAATCAGGTTGGTTCTGCGTCATGAAGGGACACTGATAAGCCAACTGCCACCTGTGCACTACTGGTCAACTAAAATGAATGAATCCTGAGCATAATTTCACTCGGTATGCATAGAGGTTGCCTGTGAGAATACTTTGTACAAAATATTGGTGGAGTATTTAGTGAATGTTGTGAGTTTCATGCCATTCATGTGAAAATCCCTAAATTAAATTTTGAATGCATCAAGAAGTAGGTGTTGTGCCTATATCTAGCAGCCTTTCTAAGCGAGAAGATGACAATCTTCTTGCTTTCTATATCCCTTACACAAGCAGTGTAGGGATATAGAAAGGTATATATCATGTGCTTGTTGCTTGCATTTTCCACTGTCATTAAGAAATGAAACTTAATACTGTTGTCTGTAGCAAAATACAAAATGAAATGGATCTACTTTGGTTTAGGGTTGTGTGGTAGCCAGTGGCACAGGAAATATTGCGTAGGTATAAAAACCAACAAATTCTGGACTTCTACGGATGGTAAAAAAAACTGAAGCTGAAAAGAACTTGGATGTCCAACAAGTCAATTATCCAAAACACACCCTAAAACCACCATGAACTACTTCAGGAAATGGATCAGTTAAGGTTTTAAAATGGCCTCCACAGTCCACAGATTTTAAATGGAATCGGTAGTTTCGGATTACTTTGTTTTTATTTTTCTACAAAATTAGAATAAAGTAAATAACATAAGGACTTCCAAATGAGCCTGTTCATGACATTTAATTCATTGTGACCTTTTTATTGCAAAAAGCACAAATGTATGTAATGTTCCTATGTATGAACAAATATTTCAAAGGGAAAGCTCTGTGAGCTATGGTATAGGATGTTCTCAAATCTGTACTTTAACACTGATAAAGTGTACTGTATTCAAGCCTTTTATTATGGCTGATGTGTCTGACTTATGTTAATGTTCAGAGGGTAACTGACGGGTAGGAAGGATTAAGATGTCAAGAGAAATTAAGCTTAACACATCAGCCAATCAGTTGCATTCATCACGCCGACCGTGAAACCTTCTTATATTTAAATCAGATCGTCTCGTGTGTGACACTGAGCTCTTCGTTAAGCACTAATAAGTGTCCTTTATTCCCATTCCACTGCAGATGTACAGTCTTCCCTTCTGCTGTCCTTGTGTCAGAAATACTTTCAGAATTGGTCCCGTATAATCATTCCAAGTGCTTAATGCGTTTCGGTTTTTAAAATGGTAACTCCCTTAGGATGTAGGAGGCTGCATGAATATAGCAAAGGATCATGGAAATCATTCAGACCTTCATTGAATTACAACACTTGAAGAATAAGAGAAGAGGCTAACTCCCAAAGACAACAGCCAAAGCAATGTATATTAAATCATTCCTTCTCATTCATATTCTTATCCTCCACAACCAGGCCAGGAGATAATTGCAGCTGTGAATCATCACAATGGAGCTTTGAGGTTTTTTTTTGTAATATCAGTTACAAAATATCAGGAGAATATTTGGATATTCTAAGAAAATCTGTCTGTCCTGAATGTTCGTATTTTTTTATTGTACTGTTTTGCTCAAGGCAACAGATCTGAATTTAAAAGTGTAAAATACAAATCACATAAATGTATGACATGTAGACTGGGAACAAAACATTTCAGAGTTGCATTATATAAATGCAGAACATCTCATGATATGCATTTGCCTAAAGCAGACCTAAACTGTAAAGTTAGACCCACTTTAATCCGGCAAGCATTAAAGAGGGATGATACTGGTATATAAAGCTGCATAAACATACCTAACAACTAGGCAAAGCATGTGCCATTGCCCATTCAATTTAGGGTCATTCAATCGGAAATTATGGTGGCAGCGCACATACTTCAGCGGAACCTTTATTTAAATTGAATAAATCCTCTGTAGACATCAGAACCAATGGTGTAGAGGTGCTGCTGGATTTAGGTCACTTAGAAGCGGAACATTGCAAGACCTGTGTTTTGCAACTGTTAGGTAAGTTTTTTTTGTTGTTGTTTTTTTTTTGCTGCCTTTCATACCTTTACAATAACCCCTTAAGGAGGAACTTTACCCATATCTTGGAAATTACAACAAAAACACCTTTAGAAATGTTTAGTAATGAGAATCTACAAACAGATACTTAGAAATAATTGCAGGCTTTTTATTCTTGGCATACCTTATTCCCCCCCCCATTTTTCACACAGTGGCCATTTTTACTAAGGGCAGATTACTATAGCTCCCTTTGCTTCCTGGAACTCTGACACATGTGACCATGCACATCATCTCAGGGGAGCAAAATGCCTTTTCCTGAGATCTCATGAGATTACAGATGCGTTTTTCCAGCAATGCACTTCCCAGGATGCAACGCTTGTGCACAGGCTGCATTGCTAATGCCCAATAGGACCAGGAAGTGAAAAACAGTAATTGTAAGTAATAGAAAATTAACTAATGAATATAAGATGATTTCATATCGGCATGCAGAGTTGCATGTTGATGTGATTTTTAGTATGGGGTAAAGGTCCACTTTAATGCATGTTACTTTCTAGGTCTGTATAAAAAATTTAAAGCATGAATATATTAAAGGGCCAGTCCTTACAAACGTGTACTTCATCTTTGTGAGGACTTTGAATCCACAGGTAAACATACTAATCTAAATGTATGTAGATTTTTTTTTTTTTACTATTGTTTTTATGGTGAGTGAAATTAGTCAGAAAATTATATATTGTTTCATTGGTAGGTGGGCTGAATCAACCACATGGTTTTTATATCTCTCCAGTTGTAAAATGTGAAAACCAAGTCGGTGTTCTGTCTCCTGCTATAGTAAGAATAGTCAAATCTTGCGATAATGCGTAGCTTAGTGTGTGCGTGTGTGTATATATATTTAGAAATACTGTACGTGTTGAAGTTATGCCATATTCATACTTCCAAATAACTGACAGTGACTATATGGATTCTGCTTTACTTACTCCCTTTTACCATGTGGAGGAGAAATGCATGTTGTCCTATATCTTACAGTTGTGGTGTCTAATAATAATCCAGCATTCTATATCATCTTTGTGTCCAGCTTTGCATATCTCTGGTGATGCAACTAATCAATATGTGCATATGTACAAGTATGTGTAAATGCCTCTTTACTTACAAAGTTGTTTTTGGGTTAATAGAGTGTATGACTACGCTATTTCTACATAATTCTAAGATCGACAACAAAAGAGAGCGCAAGTCTGAAAAGGTTGAAGCACGCGCCTGAAAAACAAAAATCTGATTTACTCCAAACTGAATCTGCACAAAATCTTTATTGCATCACTCGTGTAATACATCATCAAAATTAAATTTTGGATTCTGCATCTACGCCTACAAGCACATGACTACCATAGATCATTTTTCAACTTTCTCTGTATTTCCAAGGCTTGCAATGTACTGCAGACTCCCTTAGCACAAATGATTATGAACGCTGTTCAATTTCTCCCTAAGGGAGCTATATATGCAATGCTGTTTAGGCATAAGAAAGAATAGGGATTGTGGTCAGCATAATTAGCAATTACCATGACACTTAAGGGGGACCTTTTGTGATTTGGCCATGGCAAGTCTACCAAATTGATCAGTGAGGTTAACAGGCAAAAATAGCTTTTTGTTCTTAAATTTACTATTCTTAAATTTACTATTCTTACTGCCTAAATTTGCTTTTCCAAAGGGGTGGACCTATTTGGCTGTGCAGCCCTTATTGCTGCACACAAGCCTCATAGAGCCTAAAGCCTTTCGGGGAGGCCCCACAGTCTAATGCCAACTTTCCCCTTTAGAGAAGATAACCAGGGCCCTTCAGTAAATAGAACCTAGGGCTCATGTCAAGGGCTGTTCTTGTAAAAATGCTGCGCTTTCTATTAAAAACATGCAGAAATGGTGCATTCAAACTGCTTTGCTTGCAGTTCAAACACACCTCCAATAAGATCTGCTGCATCCTAAGAAATACAGTGCATTGCAAAGCAGGTCAAATGTAGTCTTTAAACTGTAATGTGTACTGCTCAATCAATGCAAAAACAGTGAGATTGTACTTACCTCCTTGAGGTATGTTCCAAATCCATGTCAAACTCAGGAAAGCAATGCCCGTCAACAGAAGCTCTAAGGTTGCTGAAAATCTCATGGACATGGCTGATGGATGGCTGTAATTGGAAACACGTTCTAGAGCTAGTACCCATGATGACAGAGAACTTTCATTGAGTGCTCTCTAGTATGCACTGGGAACCCAACAGGTTTTGCATTCGGTGGGCAACACCTTGATAACAAGGGACAATGTGGCAATAGAATGAACATACAATTAGGGCAACAGTGTTTTAAAAAAGGGTCCTAAATATTTTCTCTACAAAGAGGTCCTCTCTAGTTTGCCGCTGACTTTCCATGCGCAGATTGGTAAAATATCCAGATTTTCATAAAATATAGAAGCTGGAATTTTAATTAATTTATCTTTTGACATGAATTGGGGTTTAAACGTCCTACCAGATAAAAATGTCCAGGCATAGACTAATTATGTTGTTTTAAACCTGATCTTCTGTGATATGGAGCGCAGAAGAGACTTGTGACCAAACAGACAGATCACAAACATACTTGTATGATAACGCTAGTTCTTCTGCAGTTTACTGTATGTTTGTATGAGTAATACAGTGTAAGGAGGCAGGAGATGTGTTGTCTGACGAGCTACATTTGCTGGAGGTATGTGAATTACATACAGTAGATAAATATATACAGGGCTATTCACAAAAGGGCGAAGAGTTTAGAAAAGACAGGAGAAGTGAACAATCTAGGACAAAGTAGCTGATTTGGGAAAAATTCTCCAATTCAGCTCACTTTCCAGTTTAGCTACAGTACAGGTGAAACTCGAATGATTAGAATATTGTGCAAAGTTCATTTATTTCACTAATGCAACTTAAAAGGTGAAACTAATATATGAGAGAAACTCATTACATGCAAAGCAAGATAATTCAAGCCGTGATTTGTCATAATTGTGATAATTATGGCTTACAGCTCATGAAAACCCCAAGAACCCCAAATCCACAACCTCAAAAAAGTAGATTATTACATGCAATCAATAAAACAAGGATTGTACATAGAACAATATCGGACCTCTGAAAAGTACTAGCATTCATATGTACTCAGTACTTGGTTTGGGCCCCTTTTGCAGCACTTACTGCAATTACTTTTGCACGATATTGTAATTATTCGAGTTTCACCTGTATGTTGTCCTAGATTGTTCACTTCTCTGGCCTTCTCCAATCTCTTCACCCCTTTGTGAATAACCCTGATAATTATGAGAAGTGTTTTATTTGCTCTTTCCTCCTTGAGAAATAGTACTGTGAAAGGTTTATTGGAAAGTTTTTGTCCAAGGGCCCTCTATAATGATTTCAGCTGACCATGATCACTGATTTTTGCCCTTCCTTAGATGTCAGTGTCACAAGGCTAGAACTACAGTACTGGTTTTTAGCTGCTGGTTTATGTTAATCTTTACATTTTCTGAATATAAAGCTAATTTACAAATGCACAAATTAATATTTATATGCAGCATCGTTCCTGAATTGTAGGTATGTGTGAATTGTGTAAGAATATTACATTTGCTCTTTTCTGGGGGCTGATGTCCATAGTTTAATGTCTTTTATAACTTACTATGGAACATGCCAGTGCTATATAAAAAGTTAAACAAGTATGCAGTAAATTAAATATATATTTATTTACATTTGCCAGTGTATTGCAAACTTGCATTCTATTTCAAATTACTTTTACGCTTTGTTTAATTAAAACCCAGGCAAAAGTGATTTAATATTGGTTTTAATGCTATTTTATTTCAGTTTGCAGACAGTAAGCTGTATGCCTCCTCCAGTTTCCTCAGCAGTAATTTTGACCAAAGCTGTCGGTGGTAATGAGGTGAGTGCTCTCTCTCCATATGTATTTCCTTTAGACAGACATTTAACTTACCGTACCTCATCTGACAGCGGTCCCATGCTGCTTTATTTACTAGTACTGCTGCAAACCATTAACACTTGTTGTGTGACTTATTACGTTAAAAAATAATTCTGGTCTGAAGCAAAAATTATTTTTAATCATGTTGTTGAAAGCGCAAAAAAACAATCCTTTGACTTAATTTCCTTCTTATTGGAGGACAACAAATACACAGTTCAGGGGCTGACATGCGTCTGTACTCAGTTCCTCCATGATAATTTTACATAGTCACATACATAGAAGGGAATTTATCAAAACTGGAGCAGACAAAATCTGGAGCAGCTGTGCATGGCAACCAATCAGCTTCTCTCTTTCATTTTCAAATCTTAACTCAACAAACTGAAGCGTGAAGCTGATTGGTTGCCCTGGGCAACTGCTTCAGATTTTGTCTGCTCCAGTTTTGATAAATTCCCCTCATAGTTGTTGAGGTTGAATAAAGACACAGGTCCATAGAGTTCAACGTGTGTGTGTCTCTCTAAGACTACCTGTACCTCTGTATGTCTTGCTCATTGAGAAAAGTATCTAGATGGGTCTTGAATGATTCTATACTCACAGCTGAAACCACTGTCTGTGGTAAGGAGTTCCACAATTTTATAGCTCTCACAGTAAAGAATCTCCGTCGCAGTTTAAGATAACCAGTTTCAGGTGGAGGCCTCCTTGACTTCTTGAGTGGACTAACAGTAAACAGTTTATTACTAATTTGTACATTAATATAATGTCCCCTCTCGTCTCCGCTTTTGAAGAGTGAACAAGTTTAATGCTTGCAGTCTTTCCTGATCGTTTTTAGATCCTCCTAATCCCTATATTAGCTTTGTCACCCTTCTCTGGACTCTCTCTAGCTCAAGAACATCCCTTCTATGGATCAGACAAAACAAAACTGAACCGCATACTCAAGATGTGGCAGAACCAGTGTTTTTACAGTGGCAGAATAATGGATTGATCTTTACAGTACATTTCCTTTTTTTATGTACTATATGATAGAACATTGCTCGCCTTATTTGCTGCAGCCTGGCATTGTTACTAAGGCAGATGTCCACTAGGACTTCCAATCTTTTAATTCCGAAATGCATAACCTTACACTTCTCAATATTAAATCTCATCTGCCATGTACATGCCCACTTCCCAATTTTATCCAGATCTTCCTGTAATATTGCTATGACTTCTATCGCGTTTTATTACCCTTCAAATTTTAGTATCCTCAGCAAAAACTGAAATATTGCTATTAATATTAGTCCAAATATCGTTGATAAACAGGTTGAACAGCAGTGGCCCCAGGACAGAACCCTGGGGCACACCACTGCCAACCAAGTATAAGTACAACTCCTATAGCACAAAATTGAAGATCCTGTTGTGGTGCCCCAATTAGGGCTTCTAGCAAAACCGTGCAATTCCTGCACCTAGTATGATAAGAGTTTATTTAAGAAATAGTGGCGTCAATATCCATCTACTCACATGTTGCATAAAGGTATTCAGCATTACATTCTCCAGTGCAGCTCACAGAGCTCTAGGGATCAGATAACCCAAACATCAGTTTCAAGGTAGGTAAGTAGGGCTTCTCATCAGCCCTGCTTAGCTTTGGTGAGCTGCTCTCAGCCCTGCTTAGCTCTGGCGAGCTGCTCTCAGCCCTGCCAAGCTCTGGCGAGCTGCTCTCGGCCCTGCCAAGCTCTGGCGAGCTGCTCTCGGCCCTGCCAAGCTCTGGCGAGCTGCTCTCGGCCCTGCCAAGATTTCCAGTGTGCAATGCAATAAAGCCTGACTGGCTTGCAGTACTGCCTCTTCTACTCTCATTATAAGAGCTGATGTACAAAGGATTACAGGAGACTAGTAAAAAGACCGACTGAGGGACTGTTAAAAATACATAACTGCATATATGGGGTCGTTTAAACATAATTACACTCTTACTGGTGTATGACTATGACTCTGTAAGACCATGACTGTCTGGACCTTGCTTAACAGTGACTGAATGAAGAGCTGTTCCTTTTGCCCATACCAATCAATCTTATTTAAACTTGCATGCCTCTAGTACAAAATATTTTCATTAGGCCTTGTTCACACCAAATGAGGAGCAGATCCGCTCAGGTTTCTGCACACGCAGTGCAGTGGGTTGTCGTGTTTTTGATGCGTTCCAGGCCGTTTTTGGTAAAAAAATAATCATAATTTTTTTAGTTTAACATGGGCTTTCAGTGATGTTGCATAAAGGTATTCAGCATTACATTCTCCAGTGCAGCTCACAGAGCTCTAGGGATCAGATAACCCAAACATCAGTTTCAAGGTAGGTAAGTAGGGCTTCTCATCAGCCCTGCTTAGCTTTGGTGAGCTGCTCTCAGCCCTGCTTAGCTCTGGCGAGCTGCTCTCAGCCCTGCCAAGCTCTGGCGAGCTGCTCTCGGCCCTGCCAAGCTCTGGCGAGCTGCTCTCGGCCCTGCCAAGATTTCCAGTGTGCAATGCAATAAAGCCTGACTGGCTTGCAGTACTGCCTCTTCTACTCTCATTATAAGAGCTGATGTACAAAGGATTACAGGAGACTAGTAAAAAGACCGACTGAGGGACTGTTAAAAATACATAACTGCATATATGGGGTCGTTTAAACATAATTACACTCTTACTGGTGTATGACTATGACTCTGTAAGACCATGACTGTCTGGACCTTGCTTAACAGTGACTGAATGAAGAGCTGTTCCTTTTGCCCATACCAATCAATCTTATTTAAACTTGCATGCCTCTAGTACAAAATATTTTCATTAGGCCTTGTTCACACCAAATGAGGAGCAGATCCGCTCAGGTTTCTGCACACGCAGTGCAGTGGGTTGTCGTGTTTTTGATGCGTTCCAGGCCGTTTTTGGTAAAAAAATAATCATAATTTTTTTAGTTTAACATGGGCTTTCAGTGTGTTCCAGGCATTTGCATGCGTTTTTGATGCGTTTGCAGATCCAGAGCAGGTAAAATAGGGCTTGCTGCAGTTTTTTTTAACCTGCTCTGGACCTGCTCTGGAACTGCACGCTGCGATGTGAACTGAAGCTAAAAAATACCATTGGAATACATTAGACGCAGTTTTGATCCGGTCTGCAACTGCTCTGCTCTGCTCTGCTCTGCACCTGCTCCGCGCTTGGTGTGAACAAGGCCTTAAAAACAGAATCTAATTTCAAGAACCAAGGTTTAATCAGAGGCTGATAAATAAAGTCTGTTTCCTTTAGTGTACAATGTTTTCCTTTCTTATTTGAAACATGTTATTTATTAGGTATAAGGTAGTATAATAATTAACAGTAAAGTTTTGGTTAGAGTGGGGAAGGAGTAGAATATCCTCAGATTTTATTGTTGTTTGGGAAGATGTCGCCTCACTTCCTTTTCTGGTGACTACTGAAAGTAAAGATACAGTTTCCCAAAAGGACACGAACATCATTAAAGTCCCGTCTGAATGTCTCGTCTTTTTTCTTTTCCGATTTTACTTTAAAAAATTGTTTTATAGTTGTCTGCATCCATGCAGGAAAGATATTCCATCACTTCCTGTTTTGCTGACCACTGTTTTGGGGAAAGTAAATAAGGAACATTTTCCTACCAATGTCCTAGACCAATAAAAACGCAACAGAGTTCTTAAGGTTTCTCCACTGTATTTAAGAAAAAAAAAAAGTTTGTCTGCATTAGAACTTATGATTTGTGTAGTAACAATATTTGATTTACTTTAAATGATGCTCAGTTTAAGTAGCAATTGGATTTTTGGTAATGTATTTGAATCTTTGCAGAGCGTACTTGAAGTTAATTTATGCCTTTTACGTTAATGGAACAATAAACTGCTACTTATTTTAACGCGTGTTATCCACCTAGAAGGGGCAGCTTTTTTTGAACAGAAAGAAGTTGTTTAGCCTGTTTCATGCCATTGCTATGTTTTCGTCTACTGCTCGCAGGATAACCACTCATTCCAGAGTGTGCAGCTGATACACCCTCCTTTGTTAGGGCCCTCTTGTCTTCATGTCATTTTTTCCCATCCATAATCCTTTGGGGCTGGATTAGCCTAAAACAGCAAAGTAGCCAGATGTCTGATTCCGAGAGAGTCCCAAAGGACAGCTACGGAAGGCAAGTGAATTCGTTCAGGGCTGTAGATCAAAGGTACCTGAGAATAACTTATGGGCACGTAATTTGTGTCACATCTTTTATTATCACGCAGAAAAAAAATCCATTGCCCCTATTATTGGTGCCCACATAATAATCAATCAGTGCAGTTGAGTTTTTTAATAATATCTTAGAATTATTAAAACTAATTTGACAAATCCGAGTCTAATGCTTTTGCCTTTTTAAGCTATCAAATCTCCAGAGTCTGTAGTGAACACATAATTTGCCAATGACAGCGCAATCAATTAGCGCACTTCATTTAAAACTGGATTTAGTGAATGTATACATAAGCAATGTTGTTATTTAGAACTGAGCCTTTTCATTGACCACATGAACTTCCAGTTCCATTAACTCCTGCACCCTTTTATAGCCAGTATCCATCAGCCCAGTCATAGCTATTGCATTTGTGGTGCTTTGACCACACCTTTCCTAAATTAACTTATTTGAACGACTGCCTTTTAAAGTGGCCATACATGAGTTGGTTTTTGACGATTTGGGAGTGCGGCAGAATAGGGGCTATGCAGGACTCAACCAAAATTCGAGCACTGTATGGGCAGCCTTAGGCCCTGTGCACACCAAGGCGTCCTCTTTTTCTTGACGCATTTGTACGCACAGCTTCTGCTAGATTTTTTTAGCGGGCAGCTTGAGATACATTGTGGTCAATAGACGAACGCACAAAAACACTGGCAGAAATGTGCAAAATGCTTCTGTTGTGCGTTTCCTGACGTTTCCATTGAAGTATTTGGGGGAACAAAGGAGCTGCAAACTGCCAAAAGAAGCTCATGTACTTTTGTCTGCGTTTGGCCTTTTGCTGCTCAGTTATGAACAGGGGCCATGGAAAATCATGGGATTTCTTGTGTTGTGTGTTTTTTAACCTTTTTTTCTATTGCTCAAAAACGCCTAGGTGTGAACAGGGCCTTAGTGAGACTGGTTGTGCAGCTGCACAAGAATTTTCATGAGTTTCACTTTGTTATGCCATAGCACCAAACACATGGGGAGTTTAACGCAAGAAAATGTTCAGTGGCATAGATCGGTGTCCAGTGAAAACCACTTTGTCTCCTCTTACCTGAGTTTTGCCAAATGTTGGTGTTTCGTCATCCCTGCGCCTAAGTTCTTCATAAGACGTCTGCTTACATCTTGGCATATAGTACACATACAACAGTTTGTAGTCTAAAGGAAAGCTGTCAAGGGAGAAACATAGACGCTACAACTGGTGTCCTTCTGAAAATGCTGGTTACCTGGCTCTAATGCTGATCCTAATGCTTTATAACATTGAGTGACTGGTGTATAAAGGGTTCTGGCCTTTCTGTGACTTTCCTGATCTGTATAACAGCCAAACAGCTGGAGTATTCAAAACCAAATTAGCACTATGGAACTCTCTATTTTTTCTCTCACAACAGGTTTACGTTAAACATGTGCTAGATATGGTCATGGCTTGTTTAAACTGTCTTTGTGCTACATCTAATATATATGGAGTTTAGCTCATTGTGATATACCTCATGTAATTAAACAATGTTTGATTACATAAGCGGAGTAAAACGCGGAGTAAAGGGGGCAGTTGCCTTGGGCCCAGTCATTGTTGAGGTGCCCAAAGCAGCTGCCCCTTGAACCCGCAAAATATACATACGTGGCACCGTTCTGTTTACTATGTGATTGGCATGTCTCCCTTTTGACGTCGCCTCCTGTCTGCTCTGCAGGAGGTGTGGCAGGTAGGGGGTTTGGGGGGTCCCAAGAAAATGTTTGCCCAGGTTCAATCAATATTAAAGACGGCCCTGACTGTTCCTGTCCTGCACATTGGTCGATTAAATCTTCCCACATTACTAAAGATCTTTTAAGTCTCTAATTTTTTGGCATATATCTACTGCTAGTAAGGAGTAGATATATGTCCCATGATTTAACCCACTTGAAGTCCGCGGTGTTAAACCCCCTTCCTGGCCAGGCCATTTTTTAGTAATCAGCGCTGCGGTACTTTGACATTTATTCTGTCATACAACGCTGTACTGAAATTAATTTTATTCCATATTTTTTGGACAGATAGAGCTTGCTTCTGGTGGTATTTAATCACCACTGGGGTTTTTATTTTTTACTATATTAAGGAAAAATTACCGAAAATTAAATAAAGAAAGGACAGAGAAAGATGGGGTTTTTTAGAGGCTCCAGAAAAAACAAGTCCAATAAACTTCAGTCTCAAAAATATATAAAAAGTATAAATTTATTTAAACAAGCAATGAAAATGCATGAATGGTATGAAAACACACGTCCACCTCAGAGGAGCAAAACCTCCTACCGGTATCACCCCCTAAATAGCATATGACGAGGTTGAACTAGATGGTCATGGACCTAAATATATACATATATAAGGTACAACATCATGACAACAAGCTTTTAATGTCACTTTAACATCTACACATTATACCCTCTTGGAATTCCTTGCTCCAGTTTATAATCC
This sequence comes from Nanorana parkeri, assembly GCF_000935625.1. Classification (NCBI taxonomy): domain Eukaryota; kingdom Metazoa; phylum Chordata; class Amphibia; order Anura; family Dicroglossidae; genus Nanorana; species Nanorana parkeri. Next base: position 616,315 of record NW_017306372.1, read on the forward strand.
TTGTGTGTCTAATTACAGCTGCATATTATATGAAACCTTCTGAACCAAGTCCCACATTACACACCATATGGTCCTAACCTTAGTGCTACTTATAACTGACCTATGACCAACTGCCACCACATTACAATGTGTCCTCTGTGGGACCACAATATGCCCATCGTTCCTGTGCTAAACTCAATAGCACTGTATTAGAGCTTTTAACTAGTAATGTGCAGGGTCTTGGTGCGAACCTAGTTTGCCCAAGCCCATGCAAAACTGTGACTGACACACCCCCTCACGACCCAGTGAAGTGTGGCCAGGACATTTTGGTCCCTTTTGGAAGGGGCTTTTGCACCCTTTTGTGACGTGGAGCTGCGGGCAATGCCTCTTCTGAAACTGATTGGGACAGTAGGAGGCTGTAAGTCACAGGGACAACAAGACCCATACACATCACTACTTCTAACCCCAGCACCATGCTATGTAGCCTGCCCCTTTACCTGGTCGTTATTACTGCTAGTGTTTGATCTATCGCTTTAGCTCATGCATTAAAGTACACTTTGGTGTACTTGTTTCTCAACAGAAGCCTAATATATTTCACCATAGCACATGGTTAATCCTCAGCCTCAGGCCCTCTGCCCAGCAATGCAGGACATGTGGGTTGCTTGAAGGTCAGCCTTACGTATTTATTGGAAGAGTAAGAGCATACATTCATGGTCAATGGGAAGAATGCAACATTGTTGATACGTGGGAAGAATACCACTCTTGTAGACAAGAGTAGAAACTCAGCTAGTTCATGCTCTAGCTTGGGTGCTGGTATACAGGCATTGTTGGGCAGGAAATCAATCTCCCCTGGTTGAGTAGCTGATGCACACATATACTGTATATCAAAGGATTCACAGAGCACTGTGGGCTATCTGACATTGAGGTCAGCAGTAGTTATTTCCTTTCAGGAAGACTCAAAAAAAAGCCACCAATAGTGGTGTTCTAAAGGAAACAAGATTGAGATGAGTCAATTCTCTTACACTTGAGCAGGGACAAGTCCGTCATTGTGACACTCTATAGATCACTGGCTCGGCCTCATCTGGAGTATGCGGTCAAGTTTTGGGCACCATTGAACAGGGGGGAGGTCCTTGAACTGGAGAGGGTCCAGAGGAGGGCAACCAAAATCATAAAGGGGATGGAGGACCTGAGTTATGAGAACAGGCTACTAAAAATAAACATGTTCTCCTTGGAAGTAAGGAGATTAAGGGGGTGGACATGATTTTCATGTAGAAAATGTTCACTGGGGATAGTAACATTACCAGCAAACTTTTTACAATTAACTCGATGACAAGGACGAGAGGCCACCACTTAAATTTGGTGGAGAAAAAATTTCAGCACAAGGGGCGAAGGGGTTTCTTCTCAGTTAGATCGGTCAAGGTTTGGAACTCGCTGCCACATGCTGTGATTTCGGCAAAAGTGTGGAATCATTCAAGAGGCGATTGGACGATTTCCTCAGGCACCGTAATATACAGGGGTACAAGTACTCTTAAAATTGAGCACACACAAGGGACCTATACATACTACACACCAATAGGACCATACACACTTACAGAAATAGGTTGGACTTGATAGACATATGTCTTTATTCAACCTCAAATACTATGTAACTATGTCAATTTTAGCTTGAGCTAATGAGCACTGTAAAAAATGGATGTCTACAACAAAGAAAATACTGAAAAATGTGGGGGGTTGAGCCTAAAAGCTCCATCCTCTAGCTCAGTAGGAGAATTTAAAATATTTACATCATGCAATATTGCATATTTACCTGACTACAAACTTTTTTGAGCATTTTTTCTTTTGTCCTGACTGTAATAAATAAAGAAAATTTGTAAAACAAATCCCAGTACATTACCTTTTAAATGATATCACCTTCTATCATACAGAACCATTTGTAAAGAAATAATATGTCGTATACGAGTTGTACACCAAACAGGCACAAAAAGATGGATTCCTGTCTTTATCAGCAAAGTAATTGTGCGCGTAGCAAAGGATGAAGCTTGTGCTGTTGAGCAGTCTATAACTGCCACAGGTTGACAGGCAGCTTCCGCTAGGGTCTGCACAGGAGGCCTACCTAATATGCTGTCTGCCCTAAGGGCCTATGGGAGCGCAGCTGGATTATTATGTTAATGCATGAGCCTCCTGCCCTCTTCCTATCCCAGCTGGGTTCCCTGTTGTGCAGTTCTGCTTTTTCCTGACAGTATAGTAATATGCCTCGTGATTGAAAGGGCAAAAGGGCTCAAAAAAGGAAAAAAAAAAAAATGAACAGGTCTACAAAGAGATGTCAGCGAACCAGTGAAGGGATTTCTTCTTGTCAGCGTCTTAGGAGCTTGTTTGTAAATAGAGATTTTGACAGCTTGAATCTTAGAAAAGATTTAAAAGGATGAATGAACTTAAATTCTTTCAAATATTTTAGGAATGACTGTTGGTCCGTCACATGACCCATTCTATGTCATCCTATTTTACATATCTTTCAAGTGCTATAAATGGCAGTTGATGGTTGAGGTAACATGAACGTCCAATCTCTTCATTTTTAGCATGTGCATGAGAAGCCAAAATATTCACAACCCAGTAGAATTTACACCTACCACTTTCTGTGGAAACCTTACAGCGTATTTAGCCTACTTCGCCATGTCGCCTCCAGTAGAGTCTAGTCAGAGGTAACCTGCTGCTGTGAGGCACTTTTAAGTTCCAGCACAATGACAGCTAGCAGGTCATGCTGAGATTAGTAGCTCCCCAGCAGCTGCAGAGTTAGGCCCACGTCATTACACTGATTCTACACCAGTGACAGAATTGCAAAAAAAATTCAACTTTTGTTATTTATACATTTTCTCCACCGCTACTGGAACTTTTGTTTTTATATGGCCCTGACGCTGCAATCTCACTAGCGATTTTAGTTTCAGCAGCATTCTGGATACCATCATAGTTACTGCAAGTAGTAATTAAGCTCAATTTTAGTTCTGTGGCTGACACCTTTCAGAATGACATTTACTCAATGGGGTTAATTTACTAAAGGCAAATAGGCTGTTCACTTTGCAAGGGAATTTTCACTTTGCTTAGTGAATGAGGTGAAGCTCTGACTTCAATCCTCTAGTAATGTACAAGCAGAAATAGTTTTTTTTTCCCTTGCACATGATTGGGTATTCAAAGTGTAATTTCATCACATTCACTAAGCTAAGGGAAAATTCCCAGCTCATTTGCGTTTAGTAAATCAACTTTGTCTGTCTTACCCGAGGCCCGTCTTTGGCCAGACCCGAGGCCCGTCTTTGGCCAGACCAGAGGCCTGTATAACCCAACATCTTTCTTACAGATGAACTGTTTTGAAATGCATTACTCTGTTTTGTAACAAAAATCAGCTATTTTCAGTGGAGAGCTAGAGGATTTAATCAAGTTTCTAGTTCGTTATTTTTGCAGATTTAGCACCTTCTGCCTGGGTGTAAACTGGTGAAAAATTAGTATTTTGTGGAAAGCTGGGCAAAATATGGTGAACTCAAAAGAAATTTTAAAGATCAAATTTGTTTTAACCCTTGCAGTGGGGCTACCCCTGCACTGCAAGGGTTGTGTGCTCGTTTTGGTCTAGGGAGGAAAATAAAGTTCTACCCCTCTGGTCCTCCGAGCCAGCCAGCTGTGAAAGATCTCCCTCCTGCCTGTGTTCTCCTATGCTGCAGGAATGGTATGTCCCCTGGTGTGCTCATATCCTATGCACTGTTTTATAGAACATGGTGACTCAGGGACCTTAGACTGCCGCCAATGAGGGAGAGGGAGGCTGGAAGGACCGTTCTAAGAGCAAGTCAGCTTGGAGGATTGGGTGAATAACTTTATTTTCCTCCCTAGACCAAAATGAGCATTTACCCCATGCAGTGCAAAGGTAGCCCCACTGCAAGGGTTAATACACATTTTGGCTGGAGTTCTGCTTTAAATATGTCACAAATAATTTTTAGGACATTGTAATTATATATTCCTGCCTGTCAAATATAAAAGGACATTAGAGGGAAAAGGGGATGATTGCTGAAAACCTCAGCTTGTGTGTTTTTTTATTTTTTATTTTTTTAAGGTCCTAAAATAAAAAAAGCAGTCATACCCTTTTTTTCTTTCATTCATTCTAAATTGGACCTACCAGTAGTATTCCATATCATATGAAACCTAAAGGCTGCAGGTCATGGAATTCCAGTACTGTCTGACATGTGCCAAATCATAAATGCATAAAGACTAAGTAACAATGACTGAGCAATCCTGACAGTGACTTTCACTTTGACAGTAAGTGACAGTGATTGTTATTTTATTTTGACTGCAGTGTAAACTGAAGTTAGTATTGACAATGTCACAGAAACACGCTGGGGTTGATATACGCAATTTAGGTGCAGCAGTCAACACGCATATGGGAGGAAAATCATTCCTTCTACTAAATAATATGCAAAGCCAATTCATGTAATAGGCTCTGTTACACTGACTGCATCGGTGCTTAGATGTGGTCATTCTACCTGTTCGTGCCCCCTGCATATTGGAAGATGTACAAGTTTGATAGTAATGTATCATATATTTCAGGCTGACACTGGCAGTGACCCTGATGTACAATGTTTGAGTGTGCTGTGTATGACCAGCGTATGCTAATGTTGACGCAGCCGCTGACTTTGAAAGTGACAGACAACAATACACATGAGCATAGCCTTTTCATGACCTTTCTCTTTAACACTTGCTGTCTGCACTACATGGGCTGAAGTAAATAACACAAAGCTAATGGCTACATTATTAAAGCTTCCTGTTCACCAATAACCAGTCCCCAAGCTCATGTTGTAAGTGTCAGTAATGAAGAGGTCAGTAGTTAATACACGTATGTTGGAAACACATTGGCATTTTGATCTATAGATGAAAAACTAACCCCAGCACTACCTGGCACTAACTGTTCTCTGTCATTATTTTATAATAAAGACATAATGTTGTGGTAAAGCGGAAGTACAAAACAAAAAGAGCCTCAAAGAGTTTTTAGCCATAATGTGCTCATATGCTAACATATGAGCACATTATGGCAGACTTGCCTACCAAAGTGATCCTCTCCAGCACTGCTATGTCAGTGCTCTCCTTCCTCTCCTGTGTTTCCATCTTTATCTTGGTGTTCTTTTAGTTTGAGTCTTTGGACGCTTGATAGTCTAGGGCCAGATGAGGTGACTCCTGCGCATGCGTATAGGTGTTACTTTGTCTGGGCAAGTATCTGCTGAGTAAGCACTGAGTTGCTGATGCGTAGCTCAGTGTACAGAAATAAAAAAAGTGCTATTTTTTTTTTTTCATTATCACTTCTACTTTAAAGTAGAAATTAAAGTAATATTAAGGTCTAGGCATTTTTATCTTAATGCATTCTCTGCATTAGGGTAAAAACAGGCCAGTATGTTTTTTCTCTCCTCGTCCCCCCTACATTTACCTGTCGGCTATGGTCGTCCCCCCGCCTGTCCCGAAGCGATCCTCCGTTCCCCAAACTTCCTGGCTACGGGAAGAGAATACTGATGGAAAAGGAGCCTTAGGCTCCTTCTGCCATCAATCAAACTGTTGGGCGGAGAGGAGGGGCGTGGTCTGCCACAGGGCTGTGTGTGTGTCTATGGATGCACACAGCCACTGTGGGCACAAGCGCGCATGGGTACCTCCATTAGCCAATGGAGGCACCCGGGCGGGGGGGGAAATTGCTGCGGGGACCCACTAGAAAACGAGGAATTAAAAACTTTTAAAGAAAAACAGCCTCAATCAAAGGTGGGTCTCCTTGTGTAGGAAATATTTTTTAAAAAGGAGTCTTTAATATCACTTTAAAGTCAAAAGGTTTTTATGCTATTTCAAATGCTGATGAAATCACTTACAATGGATGTTGCTCCTTGATGATTAAATGTTTTTTTTTAGTATCCTGCTGAATCTGAGCTGAGAGAGTTGAAGCTGTTTGGGAACATGATCGCTGTTAGTGCTTGGGAAAAAATGTAAAGAAATACTTTGCTGGGCAATGCATATTTGTTTGATCTGGATTCATTATTGAACAAAGGTTTGAGAGTTTAATACTACTTTAAACTAGGAATGTCCTGATACCGTTTTTTTCAAGACCCCTTTAAAAGTACTTTCTCTCAGGTACTTGCTGATACCAGTTACCGATACTTTTTCCTAAAGCAGCGGTTCTCAACCTATGGGTCGCGACCCCTTCGGGGGTCGAATTACGATTTGCCAGGGGTCGCCCAGCAGCTCCTGGCCGCCCAGGAGAGAAACACTTTCTCCCGGAAAGGTTTACTCTGCCCAATCGAGCAGAGTAAACCTTTCTCTGCTCTGTTTGTTTTTTTTATTCTGACATCGGGGCCGCCGTAAGTCAGAAAAAAAAAAACACCAGCAGAGGGCGGGTGCAATAGCTAGTTTGCTATTGGATATTGCAAAGTGAAATAGCCAATGGGAATCTAGTTCTAAATTCGTATGGTGTTTTGTTTATTTTTTTTTTTATTCTGACGGCGTATATAACGTGGCTGGATCCACAGTGCAGCTACCAAAAAGATTGTGCTTTCTACTCTCCTTCTCTAAAAATCTGCTCAGGTAAGCCTGCACTACCCCACCCCACACATGGTACTGTATTAATGTATTGCTTGCTGGGGTAGTGGGATATGTAGTCCTCTATAGCTGATGGTACATTGTGCTATATATGTACCATCAGCTATAGAGGACTACAAATCCCAGCAATAGTACATTATAGTATAATGTACTATTGCTGGCATTTGTTGTATTCCTATATAGCTGGTGGTATTCTGCATTGCGCCGTATAATCATTATACAGCGCAATGCAGAATACCACCAGCTATATAGGAATACAACAAATGCCAGCAATAGTACATTATAGTATAATGTACTATTGCTGGCATTTGTTGTATTCCTATATAGCTGGTGGTATTCTGCATTGCGCCGTATAATCATTATACAGCGCAATGCAGAATACCACCAGCTATATAGGAATACAACAAATGCCAGCAATAGTACATTATAGTATAATGTACTATTGCTGGCATTTGTTGTATTCCTATATAGCTGGTGGTATTCTGCATTGCGCCGTATAATCATTATACAGCGCAATGCAGAATACCACCAGCTATATAGGAATACAACAAATGCCAGCAATAGTACATTATAGTATAATGTACTATTGCTGCGATTTGCTGTATTCCTCTATAGCTGGTGTTGTTCTGCGTTGCTTTGTATAATCACTATACAGCACACTGCAGAATACCAGCAGCTACAGAGGACTACAAATCCCAGCAATAGTACATTATAGTATAATGTACTATTGATGCGATTTGTTGTATTCCTCTGGGATTTGTTGTCTCCTTTAAGCAGTGGTTCTCAATCTGTGGGCCGCTGTGTGATTTCTGCTGTGCTAGGTGAGAGTCCTCCTCGGCCCTCTCCTAGCGCAGCAGTGTCCATTCTCCCGCCACGCCGCCAGATGTCGCTGCAGCAGCCACGTCATCCCTAAATTTTACAGTTGGGGGGTCACCACAACTTGGCAAATGTTACCAAGGGGTTCCGGCCCTAGAAAGGTTGAGAACCACTGTCCTAAAGGGACATGTGACATTGTTTTTAAAGCCATACTATGTTTTCTTATCAGAGCACATAATAAAGCATATCGCACAGATGGACCATAAATATAGCACCTGAATAGCTTCAATAACTTTCTTGTCCTTTCATGAGTTAATTGATCATATACATAGAATATTTCTCAGAAGAGAAAAGGAGTGTGAGGCAAGTGGGTGGCACCACACCCCCAATTTTTTAAAAGATCAGTAGAAAAATAT
>NW_017306372.1:624186-640353 GCF_000935625.1 Nanorana parkeri
TATATAAAATTACACACATATGTATACATGTTCTGTATACATATGTGTATATATATGGCTAATATGCTTTAAAATCATGTTTTAATCTGACATGAATAAAATTAACCTTTTAACAGTATCTTGAGAATTGTTTTTTTTCTATGGCACCTTCAATGCCCCAGGCTCCATTGTAGCCATCTGATGATCATATACATAATCTGAATGACCAGAATTATACACAACTCAGTTCAACTTATAACTGTACTCCAAACTTAATTTCTGTTGTAATAAGAAAACATGATTCGGCGCATCCAGGGTTGAAACTTACCAATCATAGACACGCCTATCAGGGCCGTCCTAGTGAGTACATTTCCATCCTCCATATGGCAACCGGTCTCTTCATGTAATTAATATGACAAACACCACTACTCAATGCAGGTGTGTAGGTCCTATCCGGAAACAACATCCATATGTTTATCTTCACAAACCTTACAGCGCACTCTCATATACGGGATATAGTCCATTCACTTCATATCCTTTAGCCACCTCATATGAGGATAACATTTGAGTGCCTGTATATCTATAATGGGGGTAAAGTACCTAATCCATTATTACTCACATACCCACAAGTGTGCCTTCTGGGAGTCTGCGCTGTGTGGGGAGTACGTGCCCGGTCTCTCTGGCGGTCTTGTGGGAGGCGCCGCTGTGTGGGGAGTCCGTGCCCGGCCTCTCTGGCGGTCTTGTGGGAGGCGGCGCTGTGAGATCCCACTCGGGTTGCCCAGAACTAGTTGTGAAAATGGCCTGTACCGGCCCCGATAGCGATACTACGGTAGTAACGGTATCGGGACATCCCTACGTTAAAGCTTATAAGGATGTATTTCATTGATTCACTATGTACCATGCAGTTTTCATCAATACACATTGTGTCACAGGGATGTCATGCTTGTCCCTAGTTGTGACACTGTCCAGCAGTAGCCTTTCTATTAAAATTAGAAGCAAATATACCTTTTTGAATTTTTATGCTGTTCCTTTGATTAGGTTTAGTAGAGGGCATTCTGTTGCCTCACATATTAAGCTGGGTATACACTGTTTCAGACTGAATAGAAAAAAATCTTTCCGATTCCTCCATCCACCCTAAACAGTGTGGATGGAGGAATCTTCCCCTGCGGTCTTGTATTTTGACTGTTGACCACACTGGCTGTCAAAATACCTGAACAGTGCCCGCTCGCAATCAGAAGCATGTACTGTTCAGGTATTTTGACAGCCGGTGGCTTGGCATACTATTTCCACCCAGCTCCTTTGATTTTTTCCTTAGAAAGATGTCAGTCAGGAGCCAGCAGGCAGGGTTACCCCCTAGTGAATTTCATCCGGCTCATGAAGAACCATCCAAAATACGCTCATTGTATAGCCGGCTTTAGAAGGACAACGCATTACCAAGGTAATCCTCTAATGAAATCTTAATCCTTTGTATGTTACCTGTCAATTTATGAGTATTGACAAGATAATTTTTAGTCGTCTTCAACTTGGCTATGTGTGTTTTATCTAGTTGTTGACTGTCTTTTGTGTTTAAACACTGATTTCTGCTCCGAGATAATCCACTTTAGTGATCATAGTATATTACGCTCTGGGTCAGTGACCCTGTTGAAATGTCACTGGCCTGCAGCATCTCCTCGTACCACAGCTGGTGAGTTGTTATTCATAGGGCAGTCATTTCACAGATCCACCTGCCCCCTATACTGGAAGATCATGGTTTCAGCCATGTCATCATTTTTGATCTTGCTGTTTAGCTTTTATTATCTGGCCATACACAGTAAATGTCAGGCTGATCATGTCTACTAACTATATGAGTTTTATATTTGTATTGATTTTATCCTGGCACAGCCCCTTCTTTATGTAAGCTCAGTAATGCTTTGACAGAGAGACGTTTGTTTGGAGTGCAGGGCAGGGTTCACTTTTCAACAGAGCGTATACTACTTTGGGAACCCTAACTGGGAGATCTCCGCTACGGCTGTGATAAGGTGGTGAGGTCTCCATATACTCCTATAGAGAATCCACTAGAGGGCAAATACATATAGGCCATGTCCATACAGATAGATTTCAGCTTTTATATAAGAGCAGTGTGTACAGCAGGCTTTTTCAAGCCATTTGTGACGCTTTTGGCAAGTGTCAGGGTTCAGTTTTGGTAGGGTGACGTTAAACATAGATTTGTTGAGTGCTGACTGTCACTTTAAACAAGCAGCTAGCATGCTTTACCAGGGTTTCAACAACCTTCAAGTAGTGCTGAAGCTTACTGAAGCACGCTAGCAGCTTGTTTTAAGTGACAGTCGGCAAAAAAGCAAACAGACAAAGACATTAAATTAGGATCTAAAAGGTTATTTCTATGTTCTGGAGGGTTTCTATCTTGAGTTGAGATTCTTATCCCTAATGACATCTTCCTAGCTGATCCATGACATAAGGTCCTGCCTCCTGGACCTGTATCTCATCTTTAGACAGCCTGCTTACAACAGCAGTAAGGGAAAAGTGCAGTGATTTTAGGATGCTCATTTTGAGGCAGGTTGACTGCTACTTATTTAAACTGATGTAGTCATAACAAGAGTACAAGTGTGGCCGCATGCTTCTGTAATAACAATTAGAAACAGATGCATATTTGCAACCCTGGAGATTATGCAAAATGTTATATACTTTGCCCTGTGATTGAACAAGTGTATCAAAAAGAAAGATATTAGGTGAAAATACTCCTGTGTGAGTGTGACGGTACCAGTGATATTGGATCAATTGCAAATGTGGGTATGAGAAGTTATAGTGATGGTTAATAACTGGCCAAGTTGGCATCATTTGGGCCCTTTCTATTGGTCACATGGGTTTTGTAACCGCCTATTCTGTCCATGTGTGATCAATGTTTCTGTTTACACTCTAATCTGAGAATGTGTATTTCAATACACGAGAATAAAATAAATGAGATCACTGGGAGGTACAGATTGTACGTAACAGTTTAGGCAATAACTTTTAGCACTGTAAAGCGATTATAGCATAAAACTTAGGCATACAAACAGCATAGATCCTGCACTCTTACTGATGTTTAAATACCCACATTTTAGCTAATCACTTAGATAAAAGCAAGACAACAACACTGTTTGTGCATTTGCAGGCCTATTATGGGTATAGTAAAGGACTTAAAGTACTTGGAATTTTTATGTATGCTGAACTGTATTTCTCTGGTGCAGATTTCGCATTGCAAGTTAGGAGGTTGTTCCAGTTTCCAATCAAAGTGCTACCCCACAAAAAAAACAAAAAAAAGCTTAACTCTCCCCCACTATCCAAAAATTGTTAAGTATTTGATATAGTGGGGACGAATTGGAAGCTATGCATCCCTATTGCAAATTAACCTTAATTTCCTGCCTACAGAGACGCTAAGTTAAATCTCCCTAACAAGAGCACAACAGCAGTAGGTACCCGATACAGTTTCTAAGCCATCCCTACGCCACTTAAAAAGTGCTTCACGTGTCCATGTTGAAGATATTCTGCTGAATTTTTGTCGTGGTGACCACACCATAATTGTAGCAAAATCTTCCAATGGGAAACAGTCATCTTATTTCAAATTGAAAAGCACATCATGGCTGGAGTTCCACCTGGACAGCAGTGTGTAAACAATATTATATATTAATATTTTACCCTTGTCTGCTGCAGTTAATAGGTGTTATCCATATGCCATTTTCATCTTAAAGTGGCACTATAGTTTCTAAGTGACTGGCCCAGAAGGAATTTGCAAATTAAGTTGTAACTTCCCACTGCCTTTCCTGACCTGCATGCTTGTCCCATGCCTGTGACTCAGAAGGTATTGAAACAACTGCACCAGCATGACAGCCAGACAGCGGGGGCCTGGGGTGCTCACCGTTAGATAAAAAGATCTTGGCCCTATGGTTGTTTCATGTGCGGACCTAGAATTGTCAAGGCCACTTTGGAAGACCCTTTAAGAAGTGCTGGTCAGCATATGAAGGCCCACTTCACTGGTCTTGGATCTGTTTAAACATAGTGCTATGTATTATTTTAGTGAAATGTCTTCAAAATTATTTTAATATATTTTTATAACAGATCCAAGTGCATTTATATTTGCTAAACTGCGAATACTTAATAAAGGTTTAGCATAAAATGTCCAGCTTGATAATGGCTCAGGTGTGCGTCAGTACAAAAACGTGCAAAGTTTCTATTTGGGGAAGCACTACATGTATCATTGAGGCCTTGTTCACAGCATGCGCATTCCAGGAGCAGAGCAGTTACAGACTGGATCAAAACTGCGTCCAATGTATTCCAATGGTATTTTGGGCTCTAGTTCACACCGCAGCGTTCAGTTCCAGAGCATGTAACAAAACTGCAGCAAGCCCTATTTTACCTGCTCTGGAACACTCTGAAACGCATCAAAAATGCATGCAAACGCCCTGAAAGACCAATTTAAATGGGTAGAAAAAATATTTTTTTAACCAAAAACGCCCCCGAACAAATCCAAATTGCTGCAAAAAACGCGGCACAACCCACTGCACTGCGTGTGCAGAAACTCATGCAGATCTGGTCTGCATTTGGTGTGAACAAGCCCTTAGGTGTATCAGCTTGTGTTTTAGAGACGCGTTTGGTTTATGGGTATTTTCATTCAACTATTAACTCCATCTTACTGTGTCAGTGTGGCTGGATCTTTTTGTATGCATTTAAACGGTCTTTTTAAAAGCCCTGGTGTATTCCAGCCAGTAGTTCTTGCAATATCCCATTCAAACACAAGAATTGCGGAGAGCTGAGGTCTGAACTTTATGTAAAAGGAGTGCTTGCTGAAGATTTCTTTTATTAACTGTCATCATCTTCATAATATACGGCCAAATAACTGCAGCATAATAACTAAATTTGAGAATAATAGGCCCCTTAAGAAAGGCCCCAGTCATTCATGATAGTCAGTGACAAATGGGTTGGAACAAAGTAACATGCACTGCTTGTCCTGCTTACACTCTCTCCTTGGTGTCATTCTCATCTGTCAATGTCCTGGCTCTGCTCTTATTAAAGTGCACTTCTACCAACACAACTTAATTTCTCTAAAGAGAAATGACAGTGTATTTAATTTAGCTCCTATAATCCCATCCTTAATTTTTGTTTTGTTTTGTTGCAGGGTAATTATTATAATACATTCCAAACACAGAATAGCTGAGCTATTGCAATGCTATTTAATTATATTGCAGATGTGTATTTACATCTCCACTGCTGTGAGACAACTGATAAGCTTTTTGTGTGTTTTCTAAAAAAAAATATAATTTCTCAACGGCAGCATTTTATAAATGCCATATAACTAGAAACGCACCCTTTATGTGAAACTTTTTTATATCTTTAATTTGTTTCTGTTGGTTGCAACCCCTCCTAAATTGCATTGGGAGAAATCCATTAAAATAAATAGATAAATAAAACCTTAGCCCAGCAGTATTAAAAATAATAAGAGGTTTTAGGGGTCTCGCGGGGGTGGGATGAAAGAAAGTATGTTGCTGAGGAGGTCTTCATTAACGTGACCCTGTCGTTTATCATTTGCAAAGCACAGGTTCGCTTTAACTTTAACCTGTAATATAGCTTGAAATTATGATGCACAGGATTTAGAGATGCCATGATGCATGCTGGTCAATTTAATGTATTCCTATTTTTCAAAGTAAAATTAACGTTTTTGTGCATAGTTTATTATGTGTGTATTTGGCTACAACATCATATTGATAAATCAATTTATATTTTTCTATTTTTTTTCCAGGCTGCTGCCATCTTCAATTCAGCATTTGGGAGTTTCTTGGTAAGTAATAAGAACATGCCTTCTGACTGTGTCTAATCTTCCATTCCAATTCCATTCAATCTTCCATATATGTACTGTTTACAGTGAAATCCATCACCACTGTTAACTGTCCTGACACATGTCAATACAGTGATTTATTTTCTTACTGTCTTTAATGAGGTATATTGGATATCCATTACAGAGCAACACATGTCCGAGGTACAGTGAAAACAAAAGCTGCACCATTCTTGTGTTTTTAAACAATGACCTATAATTGAGCATCTTCATTCTTGGTTAGAATGTCTCTTGGGTATTGGCGCACTTACAATGTGGCAGAGAGCCAATTGTTCTTTTTGTGATTTTCTGCTTGTGTTTAAAAATAGCAAATTAAAAGTTGCTTTTTACTGAACAAAACAATACTTGTAAATTCTATATGTAGTAGTTGTTCTTGATGTTTATATGCAACCATAAGACTCTGCATTGGTGAAAGAGTTTGTCATTGTTTTTTCAACATATATATTTTTTTGGCATGGTAGAGCACTCTCCCTTGGACTTGCTGACCTGGCTGAATAACTTGGGACTGTTGAGAATTTTTCACTGTGATCCCCTTTGTCCTAGCAGCTCACTGATGAGAATGATTTACATTGTTCCGTGATCGGAGAGGTGTTCTTCTTTCTTACTGGAAGTGAAAATGATACCTTTTTATTGGTCTGTAATTTCACTTATGATTGATCTGAATAATGTCAACTTCAATTCCCAGAACTAGTGCTGTCTATTAGTTGGGGAATAGTAGCTTCCACCAGAAAACTAGAGATGAAAATTGTATGCTCCAGTATAATTTTAATTGAAATTAGTTGTTATCTCTGCCAGCGAATTATCATATTCCGAACAAGCAGTCAAAGCCTTTTTAAAACCAGCCTTTAGTCACCTGGGTAGCTGCATGCATTGTGGTATCTTCAAAGTTCACAACTGAAATCACATCTCCTTTCCATTTTCTGTGGAAGCAGAATGTAAACACACATCAGGTGTTTCTAAGATGTTAGAAACCACTGAAACCTTACTTCAGAGTCCATTTTAAAACCTTTGAGGTTAAATTACTTCACAGTACATGTGGCTAGAAAGGTTAGGGATGGTTGGTTTTAAAGCTCTTTAAGGCCTTGTTCACACCAAATGCAGACCAGATCCGGTCAGGTTTCTGCACACGCAGTGCAGTGGGTTGTGCCGCGTTTTAGACGCGTTTAGGGCCGGTTTTGGTAAAAGAAAAAAAAAAATTTTTTTCTAAAGTTTAACATGGGCTTTCAGGCACTTGCATGCGTTTTTGATGCGTTTTTGCGTTTTTAGATGCATTTTTGATGCGTTCCAGACCAGATCCAGAGCAGGTAAAATAGGGCTTGCCGCAGTTTTTTCATCCGGTCTGGATCTGGTCTGGATCCGCATGCTGCGATGTGAACTGGAGGTCAAAATACCATAGGAATACATTGGACGCAGTTTTGATCCGGTCTGCACATGCTCTGGTCCGGATCTGCTCCGCGCTTGGTGTGAACAAGGCCTTACTGATTATTGAAAATATGCACTGTACATACTTTAATGCCTTTAGTGTGGGGACATGGGAGATGCGTTTTAAATTTATACAGACGTTTCAGAAGATTTTTGGCTGAATCCTGTCACTGATATGGTGCATGGGTGAAGCAATTATGGGTACACTGTGTGGGTAAAAATGGTATTGTAAAACTTTGCACGACCTGGCTGTTCTTTCCATGTTCTTATGGGTAGCATAGGCTCAAGTAACACAATTTACTGTTTTTGGGCAGGTTGCATAAGTAACCACAGTAATGGTGGTTTAATCCAGGGTGGCCAGATGTCTCCAACTCTTGTCTTTCTTGGGGAGACATCTACACTTTCTATGGCCATCCATTCAGACTCTGCAGGGGATTTTAGGACTCATTATCTTCGTCTTATGTCAGTTTTTTAATTACCAACCTGCGATAACTACCTCTTATCTACTTTTGTAATCCTATAATTTTACATTGGAGCTGCTTAAAAGGTAAGTATCTGCTATTAGGCCAAGAGTTGTTTAAAAGAAGTAAATCCTAACAATGAACTTCTCCAATTTGCTCTCTTTTGGTCTAGTAAATATACCATTGGAAGTGCAAAAAAAATTGCACAGCTACAGGATCGATATTTGAAGTTAGTAGAAACCTGGAGTGTGTGGATAGCATTCATTGATTCAACTTAGCTTGGATCCTTTCTAGGCAAATTCCTATGTTGGATGGATATATGGTTGTCTCGTGGAAGTGGTACCGGTCTCATTTGCTTGTTTTGTTTCCTTTGGGCTCTTGCCCTCTCTTTTTGATGTTTCCCTCTTTTGCTTCTTGCTGGTGTTTTTGTCCATTATCCGGCAGTCTTCAGATAGCAGAGTTCCACGTATGCACTTTTCCTATATTTCAACCTAATAACACTGTGTTTATGGCCAGAAGCTTCCATCTGTTCTCAGCTCTCTTGCAATGTCTGTAGGCATTGTCATTCTTCATTTGATGGTACTGTTGCATGTATGTTCTTAGTCTGTTGTTCTTTTTTTACTTATGCTTTTGTAGTAAAGCTATATTATATCTAAAAAAAGAAAGTGCAAAAAAATGATCTGTTGATTCTGCCAGAAATAATGTGTGCTGATAGCACACATAATTGGTCACAATGTGTGCTGATAGCCTGCAAAATACATGAGCACAGCAAGTTATCAGTGGGCATTGTTCTAAGCTACGATGGCTACAGAACACCTTTCTTGCTATGAAGAAGAGGGGGAAGTGTTCTGTAGTATTAAAACACTTCTTGTCCCAGGATGACAATGTAGCACCTTCATAGATATAGTACAGTGTGTGAGTGGTGTTACCCAAGGACAGAAAGTGTGTTACTGTCAGGATCACCAAATGAAAATAAAGGAAAAAAGCCAGAAAAATGAAAACTATTGCATCCACCACATATATGGATTGATGAGCTGCAATATATTACATTTTGTTCTTGGGTTTACATATGCTTTAAATAAACCAATATTAAACAGCGATGTACCTTTTTAACATTTTGCCTCTGCCTTCATTTCATTATTGACCTCCATTGAATTTTGTAGCAGCTGGTAATAACCTTTTGTGCTCGGGACAAATTCACAGTTAAAGTGACATTAAAGTCAAAACATTTTCCCCTCCCCCCAATGTTAATGTCAGCACTTACCTTAAATGATGTATCTTAATCCGATCTGCCTCTTCTTTGCTGTCCTTATCAGCCTTCTCTCCAGCGCTGCGGCGGGTGTCCGATCCAGCGCTGGCTCCTCTGTCCTTGCTGGCACTTCTTGTCCCAAGGTGTCTGCATGCTGGTGCACGCGTCCATAGACTTACCTTGCGTCTATCCTCGTCTCCCGGCCGAAAATCCGAACTGCGCATGCGCCCGCCCCAAGATGCTTTGCGGCCGCCCGAGCAGTTTCGGATTCTCGGATGGGAGCGCGCGGCAAAGGGAGGGGTAAGTTAAAGTGTTTGGTTTTAAAAAAAAAACTTTTTGCATATATCTACTGCTTGCTAGCTATATATGTGCAAAAAAAACGGAGGGTTTAGAAACGCTTTAAACACTGATTTTACTTTTTCATTGTTTTCCTAATTTCTATGTAACTGAGTTCACAGAGATAAAGATACATTATGTGCAATACAATTTTAGGTTTTAGAAAACAATTTTTCTTTTATTTTCCTGTTCCCTTTTTTTTTCTTTTTGTTTTAAGCTCAGCGGCTAATTACTAATTATGGGTGAATTCAATTTGCATAGATTTTAGGCCATCCAAACATCTCCGGATAGTACCATTGAGAATTTCTTTAAGTTAAGACAGTAATGTCATTATCTCCTCCTCTCATTTAAACTGCTCGCTTTACAATAATTGTGCATCTTAATAAGTGATTTGATTTCTCCCCTTGATGAGGTTTTAATAAAATTTGATAGTGTTTGAGTAATTCAGCATAGCTAGTTATCAAAGCAGCTGGTCCTGGCAGCATGCAAATATGTATCCCTAGGGTGGTTGTTTGAGGCCTGTCTGCTGTATATGTATGTGCTCCATGACTGCTGCATCACTGGGCCTGTAAACACGGAGCTCTGCCTAGCCAATGTTGAGTCATCAAAATAAAGATGAACTTATGTAATCGAGGGCTATATTATTATTTACATTATTGTTATTTTCTGAAAATTATGTTTTAGTCTGTTTTGAAAGAGCTATTACTGGGATGCAAGTTTCATAATTAGGCTATTAAACACAGTTAATGAGCTTTACGTGCCTGAGCTGCTTATTAATTTTTTTCTCCTAACCTCCTGTGTATTATGTGTTAGAAAGCACATAATTTAGGATTGTTGCTTTATCACTAACAGCAGAATGTTATGTTTTACATCTGCCCAGTCATGAGTAGTGTTCGTACTTCACCAGAACAGTCAGCAGCTAGGGTTCATTTTTAAGACCCCGTTCACATTGAGCGATTTATCGCACGGTAATTCCCGCGATCACGCGGCAAATTACAGCGCGATATCGTGCTCCAATGCAATCCGATGGGGCAAAGGGTCCTGCTGTCGCGGGTCGTGTGTCGCTACAGCAGGACCCTTTTTGGAGCGGATTTAGCCGCGATTCAAGCTTGCTCAATGCAAGCTTGAACGCGACATCGCGCGGCAAATCCCGCGATGTCACGCAATATGCAAATCGTGCGACAAACGCGCGATTTGCATATCGCGCAGTGGGAACAGGGCCTTAAATGTGCCGGTCACAGATCACGTGCAGTAGATGCAGTTAGTCATTTTAGTAATGGAAGTGAATGGTCATGTTATGCATTTGCTGAATGTTAGAGTGAAGCTGGTATCGGGTATATGTTTTCATATAAACTGCATACGGGCCAAGTAATATGGAAGTGTAACACTTAAAGGTAATTACTACCTCTCAGATATGACCGTGTTCCCCCTAACAATGCCTCCATCTGCTTTCATCTCTAGACGCACCAAGCCAACTTCAGGCATCATCTAGGATCATCTGCTTCCTGGAATGGGATGCTGGCTCAGATATAACACAATCATATACACTGAGTGGCCAGTTTATTATGACCACCTGACATTTGTAGTCAAATTAGCTATAATTAGCTATAACTTCACTCTGAAGTTGCTAGAGGGCCAGACCATTATAAATAGGCAAGCAGGTTGTTTACCACGACAGTAGAAGTGATTTTTTTCTGAAGATACGGGTAAACAACGCGATTTAACAGCCTATGAACGCGGGATGATTGTTGGCGCGAGCCATGGAGCGAGTATCGGCAAAACAGCAGAATTTGTTAAATGTTCAAGAGGGGCTCATTGCTAAAGTGTTTAAAGACTGGACTGTCAGCCGAAAATCTGGGTCTGAACGTGTGAATTGTGGCCGTCAGCGACTAGTCAATGTTAGGGCAGAACGGAGAGTGGCCAGACTGGTACAAGACAACAGAAGGGCAACAGTGCAGTGTCAGATTCCTTGCATCACCTTTCAACATCTCGTGGAGTCACGAGGCGGCCCAACACAGCCATCTCGTGGAGTTATCTCGTGGCCCAACGAAGTACTGATGGGGTGGTCATAATAATCTGGCCACTCAGTGTATATTCTGATGTCTGTGCAGTTGTTGGCTGTGTTCGCAAATGTCTGTCAGGGATCTGCTGCAGCCTCTAACCTCGTGTCTTACTACAGTGTTGCAGTGGTCACTGGGGAGAGGAGACCAATGCTGGTCATACACTGTAAGGCTGGGTTCACACCTATGCGTACGGAATATGCGCGTTTGCAGCGCGTTTTCGTGCCGGATGGTTTTACCGCGATTTGTGGTAAAAGAAACTCGCCACAAACGCGCATTTCCGAGGTCTATCCCGCTGTATCCTAATGGATACGCACTACAAATATGCCCCAAAGAAGCTCCTGTACTTCTTTGGGCGTAGGGCGTTTTGCAGCGCGTTCCTACGCGCTGTAAAATGCCCATGTGGCAACCATGTCCATAGGCACTCATTGGTTTTCAAATGTTGAGCGTTTTACAGCGCGTAGGAACGCGCTGTTAAACGCCCAGGTGTGAACCAGGCCTAAGGATTTCAGCCGACTGTTGTGAATTAGAAACGTGTAACAAATCTAAAATGTATTATCCCAGTTTGGCTGGAAAAGTAGAAATAAACTTAAGTTGTTCTTTTAAAGATTAAAGTACTATTAAACCCTCGGAGGGAAAAGCATTTTCCTTTGAGCAGCACAATACAATAAATTATTGTTCGTTCCTTTATACTTATTTTGCCCCAAAGACTCATTTTTTCTTTCCTCTACCTCTGCTATCCTCATGCCTTCTAGCAGCAATTCTCCGAACATTCGGACAGGGAGTGCGCACTGCTCATAGTCGGGTGACCTACCCATGGCCTCCCATGATTCCTTGCTGCCTGTCCTTTTCCACCTGCCGGTATGCATTTTCTGCTTGTTGGTTGGTTTTGTGGTGTCCGTGCGTGCCAGGGCACAGTCCTGGCCAGGAGCACGCAAGTGAGGGTGGCTCCAGGGAGCAACAGAGCCACCCTCCAGGAAGAAATCAACTGGATGTAATTTTTGGTCAATGATTGTCCTGGAAAGAGATGCTAAAAAGGGAACAAGAGGACTTCAGATATACCAATAAATATTTACTTTTACAGGGAGGGTGTAATGTCACTTTAAAGAAGAACTCCAGGCAAAACTTATATTAACCTTTGCAGTGGGGGCCACCACTATACTCACCCGATTATACTCGCCTGAGCCAACTCCTTGCTTCTCCGGTCTCTGAAACCTGTCTCCTGCTACACTGCAGCATTAGAATGTTTCTCAGTGTCTTGCATAGAAATACACACTGTATAAAACGTCATGCTATATGGGACCTTAGATTACTGCAGCGGAGGGGGTGAGCAGTTAACCCTTTGCTATGTGGGGGTAGCCCAACTGCAAGGGTTAATACAAGTTTTGCCCGAGTTCTTCTTTAAGTGCACTTTTAGACAAAAGTGCACTTATTCTTTTTTTTGCCCCTCTCCCCTGACCTAACCTATTCCTGTGCACTTATCGTTTACCTAATTTGTTTAGGCCGTGAACATCTGTATGAAGTAAGACTTTCCCCACTAGATTATGTGTTTTCTTCAGTAAGATTGATGTGCTTTTGGCAGTAAACCATTGATTGTTAGCCATTGGTACTTCTAAATCCTTTGTTAGTACTTCTAAATCCTTACCAGCCCCAGTTTTCTGTTTCTTATACAGCTCTCTCTCTCTTTTCTTCAGGACGTGCAGTTCCTGTTCAGTAGGTAAACAAGCCACGTGGTAATTACACAGTAAAATATAAACTCCAGGAAAACTGCTGAATACATAGATAAAATGCATGTAATGGAGCTGTTTTACCTATAAAAGGATTTGTATTTCTTTCTTTCTAGTTCTGAGATTTACATGTGCTATGATAAAATAGGCTATGCCACACTGTGCAGCCCTGCCTGGTAAGGCAGGTGACTTGATCTTTCTCCTGTACTTCAGTAAAACATACAGATCTCTTTGTATTGGAATGCTCCTTGTGCTGCTTCTTCCTGCTTCAGTCTGAGCTCTGTGGTCCAGGGACTACAAGAGGCTGATACCAAGTCAAATCCAGTTACTTTCACTAGTTGCATTTAAAATACACGATTAATGGTATTTTGATGAATACAGAGCTGCATTAAGGAGGAACTTTACCCTTATCTTAAAAATGGCAACACAGACAATTTTTAAAAATGTTTTAGTAATGGCAATGTACAAACACATACTTATAGATGATTGTACGCTTATTGTTCTTTGCATATGCTTATCACAGAGCAACCCATCAGCATATCTTATTGTTCTTTTCCTCCCCATACTTATGGTGGCCACTAAGGGCAAATTAATAAATATCCCTTTACTTCTGGATCTCTGTGTCTGCCTCCTGGAACATAAGACGGGGTCTGAGATCTTGTGAGATATTTAGGTTTGCAGATGAGATTTCCCAGGAAGGCATTGGTAATATAGCCTTCTCAGAATGTATCTGCGAGACCAGGACTACATCATCAGTGCCTCACCCAACCAGAAAGTAGAAAGCAGTCATTGTAAGTAAAAGCAAACATTTTTTAACTAAAGCAGGTAATATGAGCTACATGCTGATCTGATTTTTCATTTAAGGGGGTAAAGGTCCACTTTAAATTGTGCCTTTCATATCTTGCTGGAGTTCAGTTTTAACTTGGTTGAAAAGAGACTGATGTCTGTAATGGTCAGCTTCTCATTCCTGCAGTTTTTTTTATCCTGAGGAAGGCAAAGCAAACCTTGCCTGAGAACTATTCAACATTTTGCCACTTAGAGTAAAAATTCCCGACTACCCATCTCTTACCCAAGAAACTTGAATCAATTTTCTGGATCAAAATATTTCAGTATTCTTTTGTAATTATAATTGTAGACATCTTTAGCCCTTTTTTAAGAAAACAATCCAGTCGTTTTTAAATGTTATGATTGATTTAATTGTAAATATCTTTTTAAAAATCTTCTTTCCTCCATGTTCAAGTCATGGGCCTTTGTCCTTTGTACAATCTTGAAAATGAAAAGTTAATTTGCAAAAAAAAAATTGATGCTGACCCTGGATATAATTAAATATTTGTTAAGTTGTCTGTAAGGGCACATAAAACATATTGTGTACATCCCCTAAAGGGGATTGGATCGGGGCTGGCTGAACACATATTAATCAGTGCCCCTTTTATCTTGCATATTTGTGACACAAATCTGATTACAAGGAAGACCAGCAACTTCCAAATCTAATTTTTTTTTTTTATAGCTGGGACAAAATGTTCAATTATTTGTTATTTGATTTTTCTTTTTGTTCTACTTGAGATGCATTTCATTAAATTCAATGTAATTAGCAGCACGCTGCCACTCTGCCATGTAGTTGTAAAGTGTCGAATAGGGCGAGTTATTAGCATTTTGTTTCTCCCAGATATATTGGACATCGTTAGTTTCTATGGTTTTCTACTAAACTAAAATGAAATCATTTGACAGATTAATAGATTGCAGCTAACCGTTCAGGAAATAACACAGTAAATGTTATGACACAAATTAGTACCATAAGGCATACTGTGGGGTGTAGAATTTTTTTCTTTTTTTTGTTGACTTCCAATTATCAATTTTCTATAAGGAAAATATCTCTTGTTAGTGCCCTGCGTTGTTCGGTATGTCTACCCTCTCAGCACATGCAGCAGCTGTGGCAGGGATAATTGACAATGGAAGCTAAGTTTTGTATTGGGCACCATCTTATATTTATAGCTAGGTATACAGGGTTAGAATTGCACTAGAAAATGGTCATTTTTGGAACGTTCATTCTATCTTCTGCTTTCTTTCCACAAACAGGCGGAAAGAAAACAGGATGGAAATTATTTCTCGAGCAATCAAAATTCTAACCGTGAATGTGGTTTTTCTTTGGGAAACTTAATTCATTCCCAAATTCAATGATAAAATTAAAATAAATTTTAAATAACATTTTGTCAAGCCTCACATTATCGAATGTCCTGATAGTTTTTGTATGAACTTTTGTGTGACACTCTAACCGTGTGTACCCAGTTTTAGGGGGCTTGTAACTTATAAAGTACACATCATATGGAGAGAAACAAGCAGTGCAGACAGAGAACACACTTGAGGATGTCTCTGCTAGGTGGCAGTATGCCATTACAAGCTGTTTGGCAGCATGCTGAAATGACGGTAATCAGGAGTAACTGGTGCCAGCATAGTGTCATACAGCAGGACATTATAATGCGCCAGCCTCATAACATAAATTGTGTATGTTTTGCTGTAAACATTCCCATAGGTAAACACTTTACAAGATTCTCATGTTAATGGTAGATCATTCATATATAGCTGCAGAAAAAAAGACAGGTTTTTAATTAACCAAATGTAATTTATATGTTCTAGTGTTGCAACCTATTTAGACCTTAATTTACTAAAGCGCTTAATGCTTGCGACTCACATTCTTGTTTTACCTTTTTATTTATTTTTTTAAAACCTGTGTTAATCTCCGAACAATTGGGGAATAAAAACCTGTACAATTCATCACCTGGTATTAAAAAAATCTCAAGCGACCTTCTTTAATGGCTAAATTATATATGCCCCAAGAATGTATTGTATGTTTACTTGACACCCAGTATAAGCAGGTCTTGGTTTTCAAGTGACACATGTATATCATGGAGGAAAGCGTTAAACAGGAGGTTTGTAAGTCCAGATTACATTTTATTCAAAATATATATACAGTAAAGACAGCCAACGCATTCAGGATTTGGAAAGTCGACCTTCGTCAGTGTTGTCCCCCCCCCCCCCACACACACCCCCACACTTTATCGAGTTTAAACAA
>NW_017306372.1:640418-646314 GCF_000935625.1 Nanorana parkeri
CCCCCCCACACACACACACACACTTTATCGAGCCTTAACATGATAAAGGGGGGAGGGACCTTCTGAACCACCAAAACACATTGGCTGTTTGTCTGTATATGTCTTCTGAATAAACGTTTGCTGAGTTCTTACACACTTCATGTTTGACTTTCTCTATGAAATTATAAGTTTGAAAAACAAGCCGCTTTATGACATTTGTCCTCCTAATGGTAATATCCTTATAACAGACATAACCCAAAATCTATCTATAAATCTATAAATTCTTGGACAAAGTGGTCCTGCTCCTCACAATTCTGCTACTTTACATGTATAACATGACAGATGGTACTGCTACAGAGCTGGTACTGCTACAGAGCAGTGTTTGTAACCAAGGGTAGAACACATTGTAGAACTGCTTAATCTATACCTTCTCATGCATGTACTATTGCAGCGATTGGCAGGAGTTAAAGCCTAACTTCAGCCAGGACTGCTTTTTTGTTTAACTTTCTTTGAATAAACCTTGGAAGACTCAATATGTCTGTCATTTAATGCTATTTATAACCCTATTAGAAATATCTCCCCTAATTTCTTGCCCCTGTGACAGCCTGTGATAGTAAGACAGAAAATAAGGGGAATGCTGGGCGGAAGGATTATGGGCATCAATAACCTGGGAAAGTTCTAACCCTTCCCAATTTCTCTAAAAAACAGTCTGTGTACCCACTGAAAACATTTCCCATCTCTTACGGTCCCCACAGGATGTGAGGACAAATCTTTTTATTACCTCCCACAGTAAAAACCCAACAGGGCATTTCTCCGCTCTCTCGAAACGTAAGAAAATACATTTGGCAGGAGTTGGGCTTTGTGTACAGAGAGCAATGATGTGTGATGGAATGAGCAGATAAATCCCCACCCATTTTCCTCTCCTTGCCTAATTCCCTTGTATGTGTTAGCATTGTAACTTCAGCGGTTAGTAATGGACACTCATTTTTGCACCTTCTTGCAATACAAGCCCATGGTTGACAAACAAATGCAACATGCTTGGTACCACCCTAGCTATAGAGAAACCAGCATGTTTGGCTAGTGTGTGGAGTTGGCATTCTTTGGTGGTGGGTGCTACCAGTACTAAACTACTAACAGTATATTTTCAGCTGGGCTGCTCCCTGCTCCAAAAGATAGAAGTAGAACTGCTAGTTAGTACTTATTACTAGGTTTAAATCCCATTCAGCGTGGAGGTTGCATTGTTCTCACTGTGCATGTGTGGGTGTCCTCCGGGTACTTAGCTTTCTTCCCAATGCTGGTAGGTTAATTGGCTCCTCTCTAAATTGGTTATAGTATATGTGTGAGTGTATACACATGTGGGATTATAATCTCCTTGTTGGCAGAGACTGATGTAAAAGAATAGTGTGTTTAAGTGCTGCATAACTTATTGTCGCTATATAAATGCCTGTAATATAAAAAATAATAATGAAGGAAAGAATAAGCATGTGCTGAGAGCATATGGGGATTACCCCCTAAATGGGCATAGCACAGGTATGTTCTAAGGAGTCAGTTGCTTGTTATGTGGGATAATACATTACATGCGGTAATTATATCATAACTAATAATATCCTAATACCTCATTTTTTTCATTCCACTCATTATACATGTGACAAGTGTAATATTTCAGCTGCTGTACTCCCTAGCCGGTAGTATTTATGTGCCGGGTTTAATTCACAGCTCATTGTCTTCCATGGAAATGCTACTTTTTTTTTTTAATGTAGATGTGTAGTAAACACTATGTTTATATAAATTATATTCCAAGATGGCTTTTGATAAACGCTTACAAGCCCATTTTTATTGAAAAAGAAAATGGTAGCCTTTTGTCATATTTCAACAATAAAACACATTCGTACTTACTCCTATGTAAAATTAATGATCATCTTGATAGGAAAATCTATTACATGTTTGATTTCAGGAAGATAAAAAGCATGCATGTTTTAGGTATTATCCCATTGAATAACCATTTCCTTTCAAGAAATGATCAAAATATTTCCGTTTGAGTAGACTGTGTCACCGGCGTAAAAGCTAAATAATTATGCTCCCCTGTATAATTTTTTTTGTGTATGTGTTCTGGATGGACAGTGGGAAGATGAAAGGGAAATTTGTTCATAACGGCTCTTCACAGATGACTGAAGCAGGTGTTAGAAATGCAGATGAAGCGTGTTGACTAAAGAGTGTACAAATTTGAAGTGAAAATGCCAGTGGTTGGCTTATAGTACGCGGCACATGTGAAGTTTCTGTGCGCTAAATAATTCATGGTATTGTGTGAGCTGGTTTAACATGCAGGGAATAGGTGCTTATTGCATTGAAATCTCTCCACTTCCTCGACTGTGTCTCTCATCTCCATGAACCAGTGAACTTCCTTTGGTGAAGCTGAACACAGTAGATTAATCTGGTCTTCAGAGAACCGGAAATAGGAGTAATTTATTCCAAGCAAAGTAAAAGACGTGATCATCTACATTTGGTATTAAAAAGTGTAAATTAGTCAAGTATTCCATTAAAGTGTTTAATCGATTTTGCCTTTTTAAATGGTGTTTCTTGTAACAAAGGAGTCTTTTTTTCCCCCAAATTCTTTATTCAGGAAGAGCAGAAGAAACCATTACAAAGCAGTATCCACACATACAAAATATCTATACAACATACATATATCAGCCAACAGAAGAAAACAGACACACATGTAGGAGCAGGAGCCCCCAACTCCCCCATCTTCGATAAATGAATAAGGTCAACTTGGTAGCTAAGAGGCCAGGTAACCTGTGCCATCCTGCTTTTCTCTCGTAATATAGTATCCTACCCAAAACAAATAATCGTAAGCAAGCAAAGATCTAACTGCATACAGGGAACGATTAAAAAGGAACAAAGAAGTGATAGGAGAGCGGTGCAAAGCAGTAGTAAGACAAAATTATGAAGTTCCATTGAGAAGGAGAGTTTGGACTAAGATTATAGGAGTCTTTTTGAAGGGATTAGTGATTAAGAGCTTTTACCTCCTGGATCCTGCTAGGACCTGCCTCTTCTTGTGAGCGGGTGACAACTCTACCCACGGTCCTATTGATGTAGTCTTGTCAGCCCCCCACCAGCAGGCATGCTCACACACTCTGATTACAGAATCCTGTGCCTACACACAGCATTCCTGTAGACTCTGTGGTCAACCTGGTTTAAGGGACAGGGTTATTACAATGAACCACACATGTTCAACAGGTAGTTAACAATGGTTTTTGTGTTACTTAAAGTGACACTAAACTCAAGAGTTTAATCTCAAAATTGCATTCCAGTAGCCTAATTATTAACAAAATGCATCTTATTTGTGTATCACTTTTATTCCCCATGGTCCGTGTGTTGTAAAGTAACCACTGCTCCAAGATCACTACTGTGATGGACTACAATCTCATGTTTAGTTTACTAATTTGTATTGAGATTGTAGTCCATCACGGGAGTGAGTTTGGAGCGGGGGTTACTTAACAACACACACAGGGACCATGGGGAACAAAAGTAGTCACCCTCCAGAAGGAAGGACAGTGTCAGCATGAATTCAGAGATGATTTGAGAATCTACTGCCGAGTGAAACACAAATAAGATAGTTGGGGTACTTGAATGTATTTTCAAGATTAAACTTCTGATTTTAGTGTCACTTTAAGGGGCAGGGTTCTTATACTGAATCACACATGATCATCAGGTATTTAATAGTTTTTGTTACCTAAGTAAAAGGAATATATGTAATGTGAGGGGGGAAGGAAAGTAATTGCCCACTTTTTTTGGTTATTAACATACACTTGGCAAATCCGATATATAAAGGAAGCGACGTTCCATCATCTTTTTTAATCACTTATTCATATTGCACTTGTATATTTACTAACTTCAGTAATACCATGAACATCATAAAACCTTTTTTTTTTCAGGTAAATATAAAATATTGCAAATTATCTTCTTTTTAATTACCACTCTGAGCCAGCCAGTAGCAAAGTCTGTGAAGCTCCATGCTCTCTGAATGTCCTTTCTTGCAGCTTGTGGTATAAATAGGTCTGAATGGTTTAGAAGAGAGACCCATCGCCATCTTCTCCTAGCAGAGAACAACTGGTGTCTGGTACTGTCCACAAGCTTGCTGGCTATGCTGAGCTTTACTATTTGAAAATCTTCTACAAATTGATATAAAGACACCGCTTTATAAACTTGTAATGACTGTGTGTTTGTTGTTTGTTTTTTTGTTGGGCAGATTGGCGTTCATTTCCTTTCCTGCTGATATCCAAAACGCAGAGTGGGGTTGATTTACTAGAGGAATAGAGTCAAGCTAAATGTTCACTTTGGAAAGTGGAAAGTGCTGCAAAGTGAATGTTAATAAATGAGGCGAGCCTGTGTTCACTTTAAGCACGCTTGTCTTGTGCGAAGGAAAACCCCCCCAAAATTTTCTTGCACATTATTGGGTATTCCGAGTGAATACAGCTGTACTAACATTTACTTTTGTTCGTGTACAGACTCTATTCATTTAGTAAATCAAGCCCAGATGTCACCGTGATAGGAGGTGAGGGACAGCCTCCCTATTAGTGACAGAGACAACAATGAAAACCTCACAGGGGTTCTAGCCCCCAACACTCCGGAGTCTTGGCTGGAGTTGGATTTCAAATTAAGCAAAAAATATTGTAGGTTTACTTTCCGTGCTGCCTGTCAGGTTCACACACATAAGTTGCTGCCTCATCCACAGTCCATATTACATTCCAGTTGTCTCACACGCCATAAAGCATATTGATTCTGTTGCCTTTATGGGGGGTTTTTTTCCTCCTGCCTGCATACCTTCTGGCTATGTTTTTGACACTTCTGATATTTGTGCTACTGCAGAGCTTAGAATGATATGTGCATTATGCAAACAAGAAAATTGAAATAAAATAAGTCATAAAAGGCCAAACTCGCATGCCAGATTTTAAAATGTATTGCATTTTTATTTAACTAAAGCTGATTTACCCAGCGCTATTGTGAGTAATTTTTCTAGTAATATGTCAGTATGACTATATTAAGGCTTATGTCAGCAACATTACAACTTCAGTTTTTTTTTTGCTTTATGTAATTAAATGAAAACCCCGATTTTTTTTTTTTGCATTGTTTTATATGTGAATAAATAATATTTTCATCTTAAAAATATGATGTAACACAGCAATATAAATCTTTTTCTGTTGATGAAACAAATGCTTAGTTTTCTAATACATTTTGCATTTTTAATTACATATAATGTAGCGTAATGTTCAAAATGAACATGTTGTCTTAGGGTCTCAGAATTTGTCACCCTAGCATTTGGATTCTCAGGAGAAGAAATCATTCCCAACAAACGACATGCCAGATTTGAGCATTATTTGAGATAATCAAGAAAGTGCTAGGAAAATAAATGTGCAAAAACAGTCACAGGGATGTGATGAAAGGATGTAGCATATATTATAATAATATTTTAGTATGTGAGGAAAAATTCAGTTTCATCCCTTGAATATGCATGAGCAAAACCAAATGATTGCTGATGTTGAAAGAAATTGTGGCACTGGCCAGGTGATTGTTGTTTTAAGAAATTGGCAGATTGGAACTTATAGTTATGGCTTACTTAAATTGCTGCAAAACCACTATAGAATACAATATTTCCAAAGACATTTTAAGCCATACCTACACCATGTTTTCAGCTATTAACATATTTATTATTCATTAATTTTGGAAGATATTAGAAGGAATAAAATGTTAGGTTTTTTTAGCGGGGTTTTCTTGTGTCAAATATGTTGCAAGGGTCCACTTGTTGGCAAATAAATGAGTCTAACCAGAGGCGTAACTAGAAACTTCAGGGCCCTGGTGCAAGAAACCATAAAGGCCCCCCCCCCCCCCCCAGTGCGCACAGGACACGGACGGCACA
>NW_017306372.1:646372-663563 GCF_000935625.1 Nanorana parkeri
TTACCAGAGTCACAGCTACGACTGGGCCCTGGCGTTCTACCACTTTGGGGGGGGCCCTTTAATCACCAAGGTGCCAACATTGCCCTGGGGACTACAGCACCCAGCAGGCAGACACTCCGCAGCTCTTTCCCATGGTGGTTAATATGGGGGTGTGGGTGGTCTCACCATGGCTGCTGGCGGTCTCACCAGGGCTATGTGTGGTGTCACTAGTGCTGCGGGCGGTCTCACCAGGGCTCTGCAGGGTCTCAGGTGATAGAGTGCTGACAGCTCGCCCACCCTCCAGGTCGATATTGTCACTTAGTCTGCTCTCTGCCTGACACCGCTCCTAGACCCCTCCTTCCCGGGGCCATCAGGTGCAGAGCTGGCAGTGCCTGCAGAGCGGCGAGAGGAGGGAGCCAGCAGGCAGGTAGGTGACATTATTAAGTTTCGCCCCTGCCACCCCTTCTGATGCGGTGCCCCGCTAGCTTTGACACTGGCACAGATTAACACACGCTGTAGGCTCTTTGCTTCTCTGCGCCCCCCCCCCCCCCCACCGAGTCTAACACTGCTTTTGAATGTCCTTTTTGGGTAAAAAGAAATTCTGTACCCTTTTCCATTAAAGAAGAAATGTATCCAAAACAATTAAAGCATATCTAAACCAAAGAGCAAAAATGTAACATTGCATCTTACTAGTCCTTAGATGTGGTAGCTGCATTTGTTTTTCTTTTTCAGGGTTCTTTCCACCTGATAAACTTGCCAATTACACCTAGGGTGACAACACTCATTGTAATGTATCTATGGAAGAGCTACATTGTCCCCCTAGGTCAGAACTACCAACCACTTCTCCCTTATCTATTAATAATGTAGGGGAGAGTTGCTTTGAAGCATTTATAGAGAGCTGGGAACAATGTAACTGATAAGTCGGCACATACAAAGAATACTGGAAGTTATTGGCTCACTAGATTTCTAGCAAGATCAACCGGATTGTTTGGGAAGTCTCATACAGATATACCACTATAAGCACTTTCAATTATATCTTTGTCGGACCAAAAGGGAGCAAATCAGAGAAGTTTATTGTTGGGGTTTACAAACACTTTTCTTTTTTTTTACTTTAATACTTTTTATTATACCATTTAAAAAGTTTACAAATGTGTACATAACATATACTCCAATCATATCACATCATCAAAAAAAAAAGAGGAAAGATTCAATATAATGATGATAAGAAACAAAAGGAAAAGATCCACATACCAGTTAATCACGCTCTTTTCTTTTACATAATCTTCTACTTGCCGTAAAGTTCCCACATCATATACATACATTGGCACTATATGCATTCCACTTTCCCCTTCATTTTCCAGTACTTATTTAAAATTCCACGATGTGTTGACATTATTTTCTCAAATGCAACCACTTTTTCAAGTTTTCTCCACTCCCCTTCAGTAGGTGTCCCCACCGACATCCATTTACATGCAATAAGTCGACGAGCCACAAACATAGCTCTCGTAATGGCCAGCTTTTCATAATATTCTATGTTTAAGGATTCATATACACCCAATATACACATCAAAGGGTTATCAATAATCCAAACCCATAGATTACATATATTTCATCCAATATTTCATGCCAATAACGTTTTAATTTCGGACACCTCCACAACAAATGTATCAATGACCCTGGTTCAATACCACATTTTGGCCACTTAGAGTTCTCTCTTGTTCCTATTTTAAACGGAAACTCCAGGGTCCTATATGTCCTACAGACGATATAGAATTGTATTGACCTATGAGAGGCAGATGGTGACACCAGCTGGATTATTCACAGCACCTCCTCCCATATACTATCTTCTATTGGGCCCAAATCCACCTCCCTGCCTTCTCTGCATTTCAGGGGCGATTTACTTAACACCTCTGGGAGAAGATCAGAATATAGTCTTGAAATCAACGCCCTTACATACACTTTAACTGATGAAATGCTTTGCTACAAATTACACCGATAGCATGACCTGTTGAGCAAGCTTTATATACTAGTGCTATGAACCCTGAATAGGCAGAATCAGAAGAACTGTTTTTCTGCACAGATTTTAGTGCAGGTTTTTGTCATGTGATAAACCCTTGGTAAAAAGGCATCAAAGCCTTCAACCTTTGACATTTTTCAATGACGTGCAGTTTCCCCACTAGTATTTGTGATAGCATTTATTACTGTAATAGTATACTTTCGGCCTGAGATTTAGGGTGTTACCACTAAAAAGATCTGCAGATCTAGAGATATGGGAAGCAAATGTTGACTTTTCCTGTAGAATTTGAACTCCGCCCAGGTGCTACTCGATTCTTTTTGTAATTAAGTGCTAATAATTATATTTCTAGTTCAGACTGCATACAGCCCCTTGCACACAGTCTAATCAGTGGGGGTCCATGCATCAATCACCTGCTGATTGGAACGGATGTCAGTGTTGTGACATCCGTGTCTGTCCGGTTTTTTCCTGCATCTTACGATGGAGGAGATAACTGAAATTACGGGATGCATTTTGGTCTATGGGGAATTGGATGTGAACAGACTTTTGTTTGTTTGGACAATCAGGTCCGAAGAAATGGAACTCTGATCCACTTGTTTTCCCATACCTGGCCGAAGCGGGGGGTAACTGGATGTAAACAGACGCCTGACCAACATTGGGTTTCTGATCAGCTCTGCTTTAAAAACTGACCAGTGGACTTGATTGGAAAGCCTGGGTGAAAGGGTTCTAATACTGGCAAAAATGACAGTATTAGATCCCTTTTGGCTTCCTTGCGTGGTCAAGTTCTGTGAGCTGTTGGAGTGCAGAACTCCACCAGAAATGTCTAATTTCCTGTGTCTGGCTCACTGTTTTCCCCAGAAGTTTTATTCTTTTTACAACATTAAGATAGATCATCTTCCTATAGCAGGAAGCCCTTCCCACAGCGCAGAGGAAGCAGAAAGTGGCTGCATGAAATATGAAGAAGGTAGAACCGATCTATGAGTTTTAGTACAAATAGCAGCAGATAGACTCTGCAGAGAAATTGGTTAAAATAATTTCAATGTAACTAATCAAGGGGCGTTGTTCATTTTTTCCTGGCAGAAATGTTTCACTTTCCCTGCCAGAGCCATTTTTACTGTTTTTTTTTATTTTTTTTTTGCACATTTTATTTGCTGACCTGAAGATTACTTGAAAACCCACAGAATGATATTTGTTTCTCAAAACAGACCCTATAGGAAAAAATGGAGGCAGTTGCAATTTTTTATGCCACAATATTAGTGCAACTGTTTATCAAACCCAAGTAAAAAAAAAAAAGTGCACATAAACATATCATCATACCACATTTTCTGGTAAAGTATAAAAGGGAGGTTGTGCCGGGTAAACTGATACCAAACATGCCAATCTTGAATATTGCATGCATGCTTGAAATGGTGAAAAACTCACATTTACCTCTATACTGATCACCTGTAATGACCCTGTGGTATGCGCAGTTATACCCAATGCGTGGCACAATCATTTTCATATGTAGGGGCACCCAATATATGTTTGCATTCCTGTGTGTATGTAGTGGGGACTAAATAATTTGGGTGTTTTTTAAATGATTTTATCTTTTTTTTTTCTTAACCCTATTTCTAACAAAACAAATGAGTGATGCCAGGATCAAGCACAGATTATGCTTGATCAGCTTCATCCCCAGCATCAGTGGCAGCTCTGACACCTAAAGTTGCTTCCTGGTTCATTCAGCACAGGGACAATCAGCGAACGGACGTTCACTGATCCAACTCTGTCCCACCTGCCGAAACCGGCCATGCTGATCACGGCCCCATGGGAGGGGCAGTGGAGCCCGGAATACATGACAGGGCTATAGTAGCCGACAGTCTACAGTGTATGGCCATCTTATCCCAAAGCTCAACCTTTAGAGACAAAGTTGATTTGCATATAATTTCTGCTGCCTTTATTGATGGATCTTCAGTTTAGCTTTAGTTACTTTAGGAAGCAAAACAAGAATAGTTTGTACAATACAGAGTATGCTATCATTTGTTTTTCAATTTTCTTTATTTTTTTTGTGGATGTACTACATTTTACCAAAATGTTTTGTTTGGACCTGGTGTTTTTGTATAAATGAAATAGTCTGTACATTGGTGATACATTAAGTTTTACGTTGGCAGCATATATAGCATGAGGTTTTGTTGCTGTCTTGTGCTGTAAAGTGTCTTCTCTTTCTGAGGTTAGGAGTGCAATGATACGATACTCATTTATGTCTGTTAGTTGCTGTTCTGCTCATTGTGCTGCATCCTGTGAGAATAAATAGATCATAATTACACTTAGTCACTGTAATAGCAATCAATAATTGTAAGCTAGGGGGTGCTTAGAGACTGTTCCTTCCCTCTTAAAAGAGACAAATTGATGATCTTGTTCTACTCTCACTAACTGATTAATCAGTTGTTATAATCAGAGCCTGTTTATTATGTTGTCTTTGCTAAAGATATAAAAGGTATTTAGGTACACGTTAACCAGCAATGAAAATTAAGCATTACGTTGTATTCGTGGAGTACAGTCTACTAGAACATGGGGTCAGCACAGAACTTCAGTCTTTTATCCATGTATTGCTATAGTACATCCTGGAAGATCACTTCCATAATGCACTACAATCTCATGTTTAGTTTACTAATTTGTACTGAGATTGTAGCCCATCACAGGATTTGAGTTTAGTGTCGCTTTAAGTGTAATGTGCCATTCATTTCCTTAGGCCTCGTTCACACCAAGCGCGGAGCAGGTGCAGAGCAGTTGCAGACCGGATCAAAACTGCGTCCAATGTATTCCAATGGTATTTTTTGCTCCAGTTCACATCGCAGCGTGCAGTTCCAGAGCAGGTGAAAAAACTGCAGCAAGCCCTATTTTACCTGCTCTGGATCTGCTCTGGTACGCATGCAAACGCATCAAAAACGCATGCAAATGCCTGGAATGCACTGAAAGCCCATGTTAAACTAAAAAAAAAAAAAAGACCCACTGCACTGCGTGTGCAGAAACCTGAGTGGATCTGCTCTGCATTTGGTGTGAACAAGGCCTCAGTCCCTAAAGTTACTTTCCTGCGGTTTGAGAATCCCTGTTTAGATCGCTCCCAGAGTTGCCGAATATACCAGCCCTGGTTTCTGGTAAGCTGAATTTGTACCAAGTAGGTAACTTCTTAGATCAAAACTGGTCACCCTGGGTAATAGGTTTGAGCACTGATTGCAGCATAGTCTTCTGGACTCTTGTTTCTTATTTCAATACTGCTGTTTTTCACAAAGGCTGAAGGACTTAGTTTTAACTTGTACATAAGCAAGCAGAAACAAGAGTTTGGCAGGGGACACTAGTCTACGGCAGAATCCTGGGACTTTCAGGCCTAATGTTTTTAAAGTAAGAGGAGCAAAAACCCAGATGGAAAGTTTCAACATAAAAAAATGTAATTACATATAAGGGTCTGTGTGCATTCTAGATATCATTAGATTTCTTATCAGAATGGGCCATACTGCGTCTCGAGGGCAGTATGTGCTTTAAGAGTTGTATTGAGGCAAACTCTTACTGACAGTATCTCAGTACTGGCTCATAAGCCATTGTTGCATCTTCAATCATAATTGCACAAACCATGTCAGACTTTGAAGAGCTTCACATAGTTGCTTTGCACTAACTATCCACCTAATCAAGGCATGACTGGCCTTAGATCTGTTCTGACTTTGCTTCAGATCTACTGTGTGAATCTCTTGATACCTACTTAAATCACTCTTATAATGCAAAAACAACATACGGTGCTCATCTCTTGCTTCTGATTACTCTTTTAGGCACTGTGCTCAGGATACAGACAGTAGGAACTGCTCATCATCATGCTGTTAATGAAACTGAGGCTATGCCATCACTTCTTTTAACCTACTTGGATAACAATCCTAGCTTGAGTTAATTATACAGTAGGGCATTGAGATGAGAGAACTAGCTAACTGATGGACAACGGCCCCAGCAGCATAACACTAGAGAGCAAAAGTATTTTTTTTCTCTCTTCTTTTTCCTTTAATGAAATAGACTTGATTTCTCATTCCACTGCTTTTTTAATTACCTAGGGGATATCTGTGGTTCTTCAAACAGGACCCAGTCATCTTCATATTCTATAAATTTATATAATTTAAGTAAATTGGGGAGCATATCCAGGTTGAGTGAGTACACTGTCAGTTCAATTGTGTGGAATTTTCAGCTGTTTTATTTTATAACAAAGGCATGGTATACTTAGAGGAATCATTGATTATTTATGAGGCGCTAATTGAAAACCTATCAGCACCTCTGTGTCATGGAACTAGTATTTATTTCCTCGATACAATGCAGATACAAAAACAGTTCATTTTATTGATTTATATTATAATATATTTATGTTATATGACTGTTTAACAATATGTCAGTAAATCCTGCAATTCTAACATTACCTTTTTCTTTGTGCATGAAATTACACATGAATGTTATTTAAAAACTTACCATTTAATATGTTGTTACCATTTGTTTGGTTATTTTGGTACAAGAAAAAAAAAAAGCTTTACAGCAAAATCTAATATGATTTTCATACCATTGCATTAGATTTTACCGTAATGTAGAAAAAAATGGTAAACTGACACTAAACCCAGGAGTTGAAATCTTAAAAATGCATTCAAGTATCCTTTTAACAAAAATATGGCTTATCTGTGTATCACTCAGCTGTAGATCCACAAATCATCTCTGAATTCATGCTGATACTGTCCTTCCTTCTGGAGGGTCACTACTTTTGTTCCCCATGATCCCTGTGTGTGTTGTAAAGTAGCCAGTAGCTTGCTCCTTAGATGAACTACAATCTTGACATTTAGTTTACTAATTTGTATTGAGATTGTAGTCCATCACAGGAGTGAGGTTGGAGAGGTGGCTACTGTACAACACCCACAGGGACCATGGGGAGCAAAAGTAGCCACCCCTCAGAAGGAAGGACAGTGTCGGGACAAATTCAGAGATTATTTGAGGATCTACAGCTGAGTGTTAAACAAATAAGATGGTAATAATAATGGTTAAGGTTCTTGAATGCATTTTTAAGATTTAACTCCTGAGTTTAGTGTCCCTTTTAAAGTTGAGAAATATACTTGTCATTGCCAGAGAGGAGAAAATAAGATAAGCTTGAAACTTCTCACCCCATTGTCTATGGGTTATTGCTTTCGGCTGTGGGGCTTTTGGCACTTTTTGCACAACATTGTTGGAGTCAAGACCAAGTGTAGGGACTAGATGTGGAAAAGGCATTAAACTTTTCTTGGCAGCTATTAATTTGAAGCTATGGTCCTGTTTATGGTTAAAGGAGAACTATGAGGTGAGTGCTTTTCACTCACCTCATAGTTCTAGCCGACCTGTGACAATGAGACTGTCACAGGTCGGCTCAGTAGATTGGGAAGTGAGCATTTTAACTTGTTTGCAAAGTTCAACAACATTGTTGCAGCAAAGTAACTTACAATTGCATAGATTGATCGAGAGGATGAGAGTGCAGGTACTCTCTTTCAACTGAATTTGCATGTGTCAACTTAAATATCTAGCACAAAGCCAGATATATTATAAGCAGCTTTAATAATGTATGACTGTTTCAATCAGAATTCAGATAAAAAGTTAATAAATGTAACTTTTTCAGTAATATGAATCTGTTACCGATATATTTTATTACAAACATGTACAGCTCTTTGCGATTGAACACCGTATTTTCACCCTGGATATGTTGTAAGAATAGAGAAGTTTCATTTTTTTGAATTTGATCTTGTGCATAGTCTATAATTAGATTTAGAATTTACCAGTTAGCTATATCATAGGTTGTGCGGATTTGGAAAAGCTCTATACAAGATTCCTCAGTAAGAGTACAGCTTCCAGGATCGATAAAGA
Source organism: Nanorana parkeri (assembly GCF_000935625.1). NCBI lineage: Eukaryota > Metazoa > Chordata > Amphibia > Anura > Dicroglossidae > Nanorana > Nanorana parkeri. The sequence goes on from NW_017306372.1 coordinate 654,252, forward strand.
ACTAAGATCAGATTCCAAATCTATTGATAAATAGTGTTCAGTAAACTTAAAGAAAGAAAATGATAGAAGTCATTGGCATCTGTTTTGCTATTTATTCGCTGCTATAGCCATATTAAGATCAATGTTGGGTAATATGAAGATGTTGTAGTTTCTATAGGCTTTGCTTCAGACATTTGATAGTTTTTATGGCCTTTTAGTAAGTCACTCAGTTCTCTTCCTCTCACATGTTACCTCACATATTACCTGTCAACTCAGTGTCCACCTAATAGCTATTGAGTGAGGGTGAAAGAAGCTCAGTGGAGCAGTGACCAGATACACATCTTTAGGGAGGCGGGGGACCACAGCTGTGTGATGAACGAAGACTATAAGCAACATAGGGTTTAACAATTTTTTTCTTTCACTTGTACAAGAAGAATGTTTAATAGGAAGATTAATTATATTATGACCAAGATCCAGATTATATATTCATGTTTGATTGTATGCATATGTATAACACACAGAATATGAGTTATATAAATAACTCCTACCATAACATATTGTAACAAAAAGCTCGAAAGGAAATGGATCTCATGGCCCTTCTTACCATCTTATCTTGACTTGTATTATGTCCTCTTTATACTGTAAAGCACTGCGTAAACTGTTGACGCTATATAAATCCTGTATAATAATAATTTAACCACCGTAGGACAGAATGATGCTTTTGTGCTTATATGCAGATGAAACTTTGTGGTAAACTTTCCAATTTTAGAGTATGGGACTTATTAATTCCTGAAACATATGGGTTTCTTTTTTTTTTTTTATTCAATATCTATTTATTAGACTTTTCCAATAATAAGAAAACACTTCTACATATACTTATATTTATACATACATATACACGTATTCAATTACATAATACTCTTTTACACATACCTTTCAACTCTCCTTGGTCTTACATTACTAACTCTCAGTTAGAGCTGCAGCTAACGATTATTTTCAAAATCGATTAGTTAGCCGATTTATTAAGTTCGATTAATCGGTTAATCGGATAAACTATAAAATAAAGTTTAAAAAATGGCTCCAGTGATAGGACTACTGGTTTGTATTGAGGTTGTAGTCCATCACAGGAGCAAGCTTGGACCGGTGGAAGTAAAAAAGAAAAAAAGATAGTGTGGTGTGCAATATAGTGAAATGTAAATTGTTAAATTATACAGCAATGCATGCAGAATGGCAACGGCTATAGAGGACTACAAAACCCAGCAAAAGCACATTATACAGCACAATGCAGAATACCGCCAGCTATAGAGGAATACAACAAATCCCAGCAATAGTACATTATAGCTGGCGGCATTCTGCATTGCGCTGAATAATGTACTATTGCTGGGTTTTGTAGTCCTCTATAGCTGGTGGTATTTAGCATTGTAGCACTTTATAATGTACTATTGCTGGAATTTTTTGTATTCTTCTACAGCTGGTGGTATTCTGCATTGCGCTGTATAATGTATTATTGCTGGGACTTGTAGTCCTCTATACAGCGCAATGCAGAATATCACCAGCTATAGAGGAGTACAACAAATCCCAGCAATACATTATACATACAGTGTATAATGTATTGCTGGGATTTGTATTCCTATGTATAATATACAGCACAATGTACCATCAGCTATAGAGAAATACAAATCCCAGCAATACATTATAGAGCACCATGTGTGGGAAAGTGCAGGCATACCTGAGCAGTCTTCCAGCAACGTGCTTCTGAGATCGGACCTGTCTATCAGCAGCTGTCATCCCCCCACACCTGCTCCTCCTTACTACATCTCCCCGCGTCCCTGTGTCAATCGTGGATGGGCAGGATGTGAGGCGGGGAGGAGGTGCGGCGTGTGGAGCGTGGATGCAAGCGGGTCTGGCAGCGGCGAGCGTGAGGTGCGGAGGAGGTGCGGCGCACAGCGCGTGGAGCTGTGAACAGGGCCAACTGATCGGAAGCCGATTAATCGATTATTGAAAAATTTGACAACTTTTTCAATAATCGATTATAATCGATTATGTCGATTTAGTTGTTGCAGCCCTACTCTCAGTAACAAAGTACGTGCTCTATTCCCCTACTGTTAACTACTAGTTAATCCATATCATTTAACCAATATTATTCTTTGTTTAGTCACCAGCAAGGGGGAAGGGGGAGAGAAAACAAAAAAAATCTCCATACCCTTTTTTAGTGTCCATATCCTCCAATCTGATATGTGTAATTGTGTCTTCCCATTCCTCCCTTCCTCTTCTTCTCATCCCTGCCCCATTCCACGCCTCCCACTTTCCCTTATTTACTCTCCCCAACCTTCTGCATTATTATTGTGTTAAATCTATTTATTTATATTAGTATAGATATATATAGCTAGTGTTGTATCTATAATGTTCAAGTGTATGTATGAGTGTGCATAAATAGGTGTATAAACAAAAACATTCCTCTCCTCATCTTCTCCTCTTCCCCTTCTCCCCTCCCCTTCCACCCTTGATAATAAACTATTCATATACATCTATTCATATACATCTATTCTCCTAAAATTAGACCAGTGGACCATATCCTATCATTTAATAGCTGAATCTCCTAATGTACACATATCCTAAGAAACTGTACACACATCTTTTATTTTATTTTTAAAAAAAGCTCCACCCACCCTGAGTTTAGTGTCCCTTTAAGGGCCTTTTCACACCAGCAGCGCCATTATACACTGTATAACACACTGTTGCTGATGTGCTCTCTGTAGAGGTGCAGTACAATGCAATGCGTTGTTAGAACTCATTGCACTGTATACACTTTTTCCCACCAACTTTATTCAAATGTCGCAAAATTAAATTTCATTTTAATTTTTATGCATCACAGCAAGTTGCGATGCTGTGTAGTGCGCCACAATCATACTGCGCTGTGTAACAATGCAAAATGATTTCCTTGTCTTCATTACACACCGCTGCAGCATGGTGCTGTGAACTGAACTAAACGGACCTTAGGCAAATTAGCTTGCTTATGCATTGGAACTGTGCTGGGCAAAGCTGCCCATTGCATATGGTGAATGGGCCCTGAATCAGCATTCAAAAAAGCTGTAGGCTAACATCAAGCTTGCTCCCTACTTGACTGTAAGTGGAAAATATTCGCGCACAATATTTTTTATATGCCTAGCTGAAAAGAAATAGAATAAATACATTTTTTATATTTTGGTACTTGTTTAAAAAAAAAAAAATGAACAATTCTTTATTACCTTTTAAGACATGCCTTTGACCAGGTCTAATATGCGCTTGTGTTTGTAGTGGGGAAAAAATTATGACATTTTCAAGAAGACAATTGAAATATATTACATATGAGCTTCCTGAAATACAGACTGGCTGATTGCAGTAAGAAAACATCCCTTGATAGATAGACAGATTTGCACTGAATGGTGCCTCATTCGCTCTGCATATTTCTTTGTAAATTCCCCACTGGCTCACTTCTCCATCGGTAAAGCTGTGATAACAATTTACTTCTATTTCAGATTAGGCAATCTGCCTGTTAGATTGTAAGTGCCAGGGTATAAAACAATAGACATCGCACATCTTTTTGAGCAGTCAGTTTTCTGGGAAATCATTGGTAAGAAATAGAGATTTCACAGTTACAGCTTTGCTATCCAGCTCACTAGTTTTTGCTGGAGAAATGAGAAATGACAATTCTTTACCCAAGCATAATTCAATCAATAGCAGAGCGACAGACACATTTTGCAGGTAATCGGGCCAGTGTAAAACAAAAGCCCTACTATTGATGAGATATCATTGAATTCAGGAAAATCTCTTTTTTTGTGTTATATGATTTCTCTCTCCGTAAATGTGACCATTTCCTTCGATATTTGAATACATATTTAAAGCATATATTGTTACAAATCCTTCTTGTGTTGATACTTCACCCAAAACAAATGTTTTTTTCAGCCTGCGCGTCAGGTCCAAAGGAAAAGCTGTTTTTGTTGGCCATCATTGTTTAGTTAGATTGTCCAATCCTTGTGTTTATTTTTTTAAATGAAGGAATAAAAGGAACTATCAAATTGTATGGTTAATCCTAAAAACAAATCCTTAAAACTTTTTATCAAAGGGATCTCTGTGGCCACACAGCCTGCTCCGTGTAGAATCTGCCTGCTGTCTAATGGCTCATTCACACCCACACAGCCGTACAGCTTCCCCCAAGAGGGACAACTGGTGCATGCAGCCACTGGTACGACTCAAGAATAGGACCTGACCTGAACTTGCACATCCATACAGGTACAGAATGCCCCTGCATGTACAGCGGTCAAATTTCAGTTCTGCTGTCTTGGCTGATGGGCTACCAGTGTGGCACTGTCTGGGGATTAACCCCCCTCTACCCTTCCATTAATTTTCTAAAAATTGACTTTGGATGAAGGAGCCAGTCTGAAAAATCTTGGCCAAGCAATGACTACAGACAATCAGTTGCAGTCACTATTCAGGTATTCTGTGGGACAGAACAAGAGAAAACTGATATTGTATGGCCAGCCTAGCTGGGTTCAAGTTGTTACCTGGCACAGATTCAGGTATCCTGTTTACAGATCTTGTCTATGGTTGTCATTAGAATTCCTGCCTACCAACAGCTTCCTGTACATTGTAAAGTAGTTTTCTACTGACCGTGAATTTGTACTTTGCCAATACTAAGCAAAAGTAACAAATTTGACTCATAGAAGACACCATAAGCATTCTGCACTCACCTTTGCCACACTGCCCTGCCACAGCAGTCTGCTGCCAAGGCCTTTTAAAAAAAAATTACACAGAGTACCTCTGGGTATGGGGAAACATGTGCAATTCTCCTGCTTCTCCGTCACTAAATGTCTACGTGGCCAGTCGCCAGCCATGAGTGCTATCACATGGGGACAGGGAAGAACAAACTCAGACCTTTACAGGTACCATCTTCCAGAAAGTCTAAACTTGCACAGGAGTTTCAGAGTAGCTCAGGAAAGGTAAACGTGATAAACATATGGCGCCTGCAGGGTGGCCACAATGACAAACAGCAATGTAGGGAAAGCGGTGTGCCAGAGCCAAGCTTTTTGCACTGAAATTAGGATTTCTGCAACAGAGCTTCTGGAGTTTCCGAGGTTCCCAGGGCTTTTGAGCAGATAATCCAGTATTGTGTGCAGGTTCCTCTATGTGGACACTTATTAACTGTTGCGGTTGTGAGAGATTAATGGAGGCTTCCAATATTGAACTCTCCTTTAAGAATGCTGGTTGCTTTGCTGTCATTCAGATGCTTTGACTAAAATGCTGTCTAAGGTGCTGACCTGGAACAAGAATAGAGATGACGAATTCTGACACTCATTTGCAGCATGCGTGTTCTCTGTGACTGAAATATACAGAATTCAGACACAGCCAGGCATTTGGTGTTTTCAGAATGAGGCATGTATTGGCAGTCCCTATACTTATGACAAAGTCACTTTAAACACCTTTTATTGAGCAAAGTGGTTCTTTTGGCAGCTTCTGGGTTCCAGCAAAGCCTGGTGGATGAGCCATTTGAATAGCGGTTTAATAGCAATGTCAGACCTGCAAACTGCAGTTATCAACAGGGGAACGGTAGGAACACCAGCTAATCTACTTGGTTAAAGTTGGTGAATATTATTGTTAACTGGAATATATTGGGGGAAAATTGCAAAGGAGAATTTTTTTATTCTAGCGTGGAGTGACTCTGAAATTCATTATCACTTGGAATAACCAATCCATATGTAGATGCTTTTTACATGATTAGGTAATTGCAGCAAATAATCACACCGTTTTTTCAGTGAAGAATTTCAACTCCCCGCTCTGCCCTGTGTGATCAGTGAGTCCGGAGTGCTGTAATCACAGCGCCATCTGTCTCAGATGTCAGAAACTGCACAGAAGATCTGTTCAGTGTTGGCGGGCAGGTCCCATAAAGGGAACCTTTCACCTCCAAACTATATCACGGGTGTTTGTATGCCCCTATGTGATAGGAATAAAATTAAGTGAAAAAGTAAAAAATAATACATCAAAATACATAAAAAATTAAAGTGATAAAAAAAGTAAAATAAAATTTAAACCAACCCCACTGCCCCGCCATCTGCATGCAAATAAACGCACGCGTAGGAGATTGTGTGTGTGTGTGTGTGTGTGTGCATTGAGTGCTGCCACCATTCCACTGTGTGCCATATTGTGGTAGCCAGGCAGCAGAACTTTCTTACACACACAATGTGCCTTTTAAAGGGTAAGTTGACTTTCCCAGGTAATTTTGGAAAATGAAATTACCTGATAAAATCTGGCCCGTCTGTCCCAATCTCCCTGACCCCCACCGGCTATACTTGCCTTTCGATCTTTCCCTCCGCCAGTACGGGTGTACAATCTGTACCCTGTACTGCTGTCCAGCTCAGCCCTGCGCTATGCATTTTAAATTTCGCTCGCAAATTGCAAGCACTCGCACGCTGACCAATGAGAAGCGCTTCTTTTTATTAGCGCTACGGTTTTGATTAGAACTATTTTTTTTGTATCGGGAAAAGTAGATTGGGCCCCCACTTTAGCCCTTGGGAAAGTAGTTGGTTTTGTTTTTTTTAATGTCCACACTCCTGTATTACAGCAATGGATTTTTTTCCCGTCCTTTGAATAAAATGTTATAATATACAGACTAAAATACAAATTAATTTAATATAAAAAAGAACAACTTTGGGCATATGAAATCTTAAACCAATGGGGCTACCCCCGCACTGTAAAGGTTAAGTGCTCATTATGTCTAGGGAGCTACAATAAAAAATATATACTCACCCAAACATCCGACCTGCCTGGCTACTAGACTGGTCCCAGTTGCCTCTCCCCCTCCGCTCCAGCGGTCAGGTCCTGTGAGTCATCATGTCCAACACAGTGTGTTAGACGTGAGGACACCATGGGACATTCTATCACTGGAGTGGAGGGGGAGAGAGGCTGCAGAGACCAGTCTAGAAGTCAGCCGGGTCAGATGTTCGGGTGAGTATGTCTTTGGTTTTTTAGCTCCCTAGACCAAAAAAAAAATACTTAACCCTTTCAGTAGCCCCAGTGCAAGGGGTTAGATTTCAAATGCCCAGAGTTCTTCTTCTTTAAACATTTTAGCCTTGCTGAATTACTTTTTCTTTTTTCACTGCACAGTAACGAAGCCAACACCAAATTAAATATTGTAGTTTTGTACCGACTTGAGATTTATTAACTATTGTTACAAAAGGGTGTCACTGATCATTTCACAGGCAGCCCTGTGACTTCGTTCGCTCACTTCAGGATCGAGAAGTGAGCGAACGCCAGTATGTGTTTGCTCACTTCCCGATCTACTGACCCGACCTGTCACAGGTCAGCTAGAACTATGAGGTGAGTGAAAAGCACTCACCTCATAGTTCTCCTTTTAACTGAAGAGAGAAGCTGATTGGTTGCCATGGTCAGCTGCACTAGATTTTGTCTTCCCCAGTTTTGATAGATTTCCCCCATGATTCTTGTAATTACATACTGTATGATTGTTCTGGTGTTTAGCTTTAAAACTATTCATTTTAACCACACCACCAGTAAATTAACCTATTTACAAGCTGAAAAATAAAGGGTTACTGAAAAATAAAAAAGTGATATTTAACCACTTGCCGTCCGTCCGTAGTAGAGAAACGGACGGACGGCACTGCAGCATTTGCGGGTTGCCGTCTCCAGACGGCAATTTTTTTCTGCTCGCGCGCGCCCCCTAGCGGGCAATTGTCAATAAGTAAACCACCTGTGCTAAGGCTCTGATGGTAGCAGCCATTACCTTGCCACATAGTTCCAGAGCAGTGACCCAATCAGTAGGTTTAGTTCTGTGCTACAGAGCTAGTAGATGAGTCAGAGAACGGCTATTTTAGTCAGAGCCAAATCACACAGCTTTCTGCTTTTTTTTTTTTTTTTTTTTTTTTTTTTTTTTTTTTTTTCTTCTTTCTCTTAGCAGAAAACATACTTGGAATAACAATGGGATATGATTACAACACCATAAATACCCTTTTGAATCTTGCTTTAGTGCAGTTGTCCTTTTATATGTTTACATGTTCCTTTATGATTTGTTTGTACGAGGGTTGTTATCTACCTTTGCACTTTTATTATGAGATTTATGTAATGGTTTATATCAATTTACTGAATATTTAGCACTAGGTTTTGCACTTTTTACATTGATATCAATTCTGTTGGATGTACACTTTGTATGAATGTTTAGTGCTGTTCAATTTGATTTATATAACTAAGTGGTTACACTTTGAGTACAGTAGCTTTCTTTTAGATTAGGGTACCGTAGAATGGAATACTATTACCTATATCCTATATTTTAAGCCCTCAGGGGCATAGCCCTCCTTACCATCTTGACTTGAATTGTATTGTGATTGTAATGTCTTCCTTATATTGTAAAGCACTGTGCAAACTGTTGGCGCTATATAAATCCTGTATAATAATAATATATTTGCATAGACTTAGACCAATAATTTTTCTGTTGCATTATGTTCTCTCAACCTTAGTCTTCAGTCAACATTAAGTGACTATAGTTTCACCGTTATATGTTTAAAGGAGAACTGCGGGCACAAATATTCTTAACCCCTTTACAGTGGGGGCTACCCCCACACTGCAAGGGTTAACTGCTTGTTTCTGTCTAGGGACAACAAAAACAAAGATACACCTGAACCTCTGAGTCGGTTGGCTGCTAGATTGGTCCCTGCAGCCTGTCTCATCCTCTGCTCCAGCGATGGATGTGGTGACTCATAGGACCTTAGACTGCCCGAGCAGCGGGGGGAGAGAGGTTGCATGGACAAGTCTAGTAGCTAACCTAAATTTGACTTGGTATCACCCTTTTGCAGTCTAGTGTACATTTTGTGCAGCAGAGGCAGCACAAGGAGCAAATCGGGTATGTTGCAGTGTAAAAACCATTCTGATAGGAGGAGAGAACTGAGTGACACACAGATGAGCTTATCAGTGTGCTGCTTCTCCTTTCACTGTACTGTAACCGGGTGGAGGGGGACCTTTAAGTTAAACTGCCGCAGAGAAAGATCAGGTCCCCTACTCTTTCTAGACAGCTGTGCTGTGGGGCAGAATTCTAACACTCTCAGGACTGAATTAGGGCTGCAACAACTAATCGACATAATCGATTATTGAAAAAGTTGTCAACTTTTTCAATCATCGATTAATCGGCTTCTGTTGTTAGTTTGCCCTGTTCACGCGCCGCACCTCCTCCCCACCTCACGCTCGCCGCTGCCAGACCCGCCCACATCCACGCTCCACACGCCGCACCTCCTCCCCGCATCACGCTCCACGCCCTCCCACATCCACAATTGGCAACGGGACGCGGGGCGA
>NW_017306372.1:664275-692323 GCF_000935625.1 Nanorana parkeri
CCAGCTATAGAGGACTACAAAACCCAGCAATAGTACATTATACAGCGCAATGCAGAATACCGCCAGCTATAATGTATTGCTGGCATTTGTTGTATTCCTATATAGCTGGTGGTATTCTGCATTTCGCTGTATAATATATTATTGCTGGGATTTGTTGTATTCCTCTATAGCTGGTGGTATTCGGTATTGTGCTGTATATTGTACAATTGCTGGGATTTGTAGTGCTCTATAGCCGGTGCCATGCTGCATTCATTGCTATATCATTTTACACTATATTGCACACCACACTTTTTTTTTCTTATTTACTTCCACCGCTCCAAGCTTGCTCCTGTGATGGACTGCAATCTCAATACAAACTAGTAGTCCATTACTGGAGCCATTTTTTAAAATGTATTTTATTTTTTAACCGATTAATCAAACTCAATAATCGGCTAACTAATCGATTTTGAAAATAATCGTTAGCTGCAGCTCTAGACTGAATGGGCAGAAATGCAAATACTTTCACAGGAACAACAGCTCCGATTTTCTGCATTTTATTTGTGTATTAAGCCTTTCGCCTTGATTTTTCACTTTAAAATGCCAGCTTCCTCCTCTGGGTGGACATTATTAGCAAACCAAAGAGAACTGCACTAAAAATTCCAGTGAGCAGCTGCACAAAAACAATTTTTTTATTTTTTGTTAGAACTTTATTGAAATGTTATTGAAATGTTACAAGTGACATTTCATTAACGTGGACCTTTACACCCCTTCACTAAAAATCACCTCATCATGCAGCTCTGCTGATATGAAATCATGTAACATTCATTACTTAAACATACTTTGCCTTTACTTAAAATTACAGTTTTTTCTATTTCCTGGGCCTCTTGGGCAAAAGTGATGTAAGCTCTGCCCAAGCCATGCATCCTGGGAAGATTACATCTGCAATGCATTGCTGGGAAAGCTCATCTGTAATCTTAGCAGGTCTCGGGGAAAGGCATTTTCCTCACCTGAGATGATGTGGATAGTTACATGTGCCAGAGTTCCAGGAAGTATAGGGGGATGGATTCATCTGCCCTTAGTAAAAATGCCCACTGTGAGAAGACTGGGGAGGAAAAGAAAAATAAAGTAGGCAAAGATTAAAAAGCCGGCAATTATCTAGAAGTATGTATTTGTAGATTGTCATTACTAAACATTTCTAAAGGTGTGATTGTTGTTATTTCAAAGATAAGGGTAAAGTTCCCCTTTCAGTTCTTTGGGCACAGTGTGGTGCAAGGCAGTTGGTCCACGTTGCATCCCAGTGCACTGAAAAAAAGTACTGCATGAAGTACTTTTTATCAGAGCACACCACCCCAATGCGGTGGTGTAAATTGTGCCTATCCGTGTCGAGACAAATTGCTTTGTCTTATGTTGGGGTTGCTTTGGAAAAAATGGCCAGCGCAGCCCCAATGTATCCGGTGGGCATGGGCCCTAAGTGATGCTCAGATGTAAAGTATACTCAGATAGCAGGGTATTGCCAGGCATATTCCTAAATACAGCATGTGACATGGCTTGCAAGAGAAAGGTGGGAGTCCATAGCAATGTGTATGTGTATAGAGAGATGGAGCATGGAAGCCTAAACCTGGCTGACTGTGAAGATATAGAGGATTTTCTTTTCAGTCTAGATAATCTTCCCTGAATATTTTCCCACCAACAGCTCAGATTTGGAGCAGGAGGTCATTATAGAGTCTTTCATGTGACTTAACTTGTAAATAGAGTAATTTGCTGGCACACCTTTAAGAAAAACTGTAATCATTAACATTCAGTCATGTAGTACTATTGAAATGATAATCTGTGCAAAATTCACAGGTAAATAGTGGAGTCACATCTTGTGGCTGAAAACACATCTTATCTTCTCACACCAATAGGAATATAAATTGCCAGTTAATACACAAACACTTTGACGTGTAAGGAATCTAGATTTCATTGCATTCATTTAGCACTTTATTTTAGCCGTGATTATAACGCATTGCTTGTTTAATACCACAGAAATATAAAAGAAACTCTGGGAGAGCAGGGAAAATGTACACGATCTACCGTTGGAAATTAAAGCTGACACGTTCTTGATAGTCTGAAGTGATGAATGCGACTGGTGAATGAGGAGAGCAAAGTTCTGTAGCTTTTCCATTGGTGGAACATCTCTTACCATTAGGCCTTCAAACTCTCATTCAGCTGTCAGCACTCGGGCATGTTCCAGAGCCAGCTTCTCCCATGCTGTGCAGTGCCTGCAGCTTGCCTGGAGCTTAACTTTGACTAAAAGTGTTGATTTCATTTCTCTTAGCCTTGTTCCCATTTAGCGTTAAAAACCTGCTTCAGAGCCTAGCCTTTTATTCTGCAAAGCACACACACGTGTCATCTCTCACTGCACACTTCTGATGTGAAGTTAAGGAGCTCAAAATATATGCTAGTCATCGCCATGAATAATTGATCAGAGGGGAAGCCTGGCAGTGTTAATTGTGAAGGTGCTGCTGAACAAATGCCAAAACAAAAGCACCCCTCAAAGCCTGCAAAGTCTTTAGCGGTAAGCAACAGGGTCAGCATGCCGAGGAGGAATTTGAAAGGGCCACTTGAGTATAATGGGTTTTGACTTGGATTTGTCATGTGCCTCAGTGCTTCATCGATTGAGTGCTCGTTTGTTAAATCAGCTGTGTGGTCTGCTGTTTGTCTAGCCACAGACACTTCATGCAGAGATTGCTTTATTTCCTCTAAAAAAAGGGGGGAAAAAGAAGAGTAATGCTAATTTTTGTGAATGATAGGTGTGGTTATATTGGCGAGATCAGTAACGCGTTATTTAAACCTTTGCTGATCTGCAAAAAAAAAGGTGATTTCTTGTAGAACGACTGTCTATTTAAAAACCCTTATTATTGTACCGCACCACTAAAGAGAACCTGTGAGGATAGAAATGTGGGAGCTGGCACTGCTGACATGTTTTAAAGCCCATCTCCAGTTGTGCAAGCCCCCCTGCCCCTTTGCACCTTTTTATTATGAATTATTCATCCTTTTAAACCAGTAGTCTTCTGCTTGGTCTAGTCATGTCATGAGTCCTTCCGACTTCTCCTGTGTCAATGGGCTGTTCTTATTCCTCCACTGAATGTTGCTAAAGTGGGAGGTGTGTCACTGCCAGCCTGGGCTCACAGAAAGTTGAATGACACCGGCGGAACAGCACATCCATTAATTGGCAAAGAGGAATTTCTCCAGGGGGTAGAGTTGGATCCAACGTGAAAATTGCAGTGAAAGCTGCATTTTATAATTTTATTACTGCTGGGCAATGGATTTTTATTTAAAAAAAGAAACTGCAACCTCCAGAATGGTCATTCTCCCACTGGCTTCACTACCTAATGAGTCATCAAATGAAACGGTATGCAAGACAAGAGTTCAGATTTTCCACTGGCTGCAAGCTTATTCAAGGTCATAAGCAAAGCGTATTAAGCCATAAGAATGCGTGCTTTTGGAAAAATAATGCACTGTTTTTTTAAATGCATTTAAGGTGTGTTTACCAAGCTGTGCAGTCACATTTTTATTTGCATTGACTTCGATGAATAATAGTAGTTTAATGACACCACTTAGAGCAATACAGTGCAGTGCATGGCAAATATAGCAGTTAAGACAAGTTAACATTGCTCTGTACCATCCAGTATAACACAGGAGCCAGCCAGAATGCCTGTGTTTCTAAAGTGTAACTTTGACAATTGATCTAACACATTTAATTGCCGCACAGGCCACTTTGTAATTAAAAAAAAAATACCTTTCCATTTCAGAGTGTAAAAAGCCATGATTCTTTGTAATGGCCAAATAAAATTAACATTTCTCTGCACCATATCAACTCACTACAGCAGTTTAAGGGAAGCAATGAAATACATTGTAAAGACCATGCTGAAGAGGGGGCTTCTCTTGCACCTCTTTTCCAACACCTCTGGAATTTGTATCATTTAATGTAAGGATTTGAAGTGGCACAAGGGCCAATGTTGTTGGCAGTACTGGCCGTCATTTGTTGTCCATAAAAGTGTACTCCATCAGGTAGGGACAAGACAAGGAGGCAGGAGTGTAGCCAGGAAACAAAACAAAAGTTTGGCAGTCGGGCAGTGAGGTATTAGAAGGCAGAGACAAACCGAGGTCAGTGTGGTAAGGACGCAGAATGCAGGAAGCCTGGGTCATAACAGGAGGACAGCATCCAGAGATGAGGGCAAGCCAAGTCGTCTACAGTAAGGCAGAAGTAGCAGGTCTGGTCGCAGGTTAACAAACTAGTTGAAAGCCACTCGGCAATATGTCCATGTCACGCGAGTTTATATAGCACACTTGGCGTTAACACTGGTGCTGAGCACGCACACATGCATGATATATATACAGTTGTGCTCAAAAGTTTGCATGCCCTGAAAGAAATCGTGAAAGTTTGTCATTGATATTGAAAATATGACTGTCTTTTATTTAAGGATAGTGATCATATGAAGCCATTTATTATCACATAGTTGTTTGGCTCCTTTTGAAATTATAATAACAGAAATCACCCAAATGGCCCTGATCAAAAGCTTACATACGCTAAATTGTTTGGCCTTGTTACAGACACACAAAGTGGCACACAGGTTAAAATGGCAATTAAAGGTTAATTTCCCACATCTGTGGCTTTTTAAATTGCAATTAGTGACTGTGTATAAATAGTCAATGAGTTTGTTAGCTCTCGCGTACACTGAGCAGGCTCTGGATACCAAGCCAAGGTCAGGTAGACCAAGAAAGATTGCAGCCACGACTGCCAGAAGAATGGAAAGAATATAAAGAAAAACCCACAGGTAACCTCAGGAGAAATACAGGCTGCTCTGGAAAAAGGCGCTGTGGTTGTTTCAGGGAGCACAATACGACGATACTTGAACAAAAATGAGCTGCATCATTGAGTTGCCAGAAAGAAGCCTTTACTGCGCCAATGGCACAAAAAAGCCCGGTTGCAATATAGCCGACTACATCTCGACATGCCTCACAGCTTCTGGCACACTAATTTGAAATGACAAAACCAAAATAGAGCTTTATGGTGACAACCATAAAAGCGATGTTTAGAGAGGGGTCAGCAAGACCTATAGCGACAAGAATACCATCCCCACTGTGAAGCACGGTGGTGGCTCACTGATGTGTGTGAGCTCTAAGGCACAGGGAATCTTGTGAAAATCGATGGCAAGATGAATGCAGCATGTTATCAGAAAATACTGGCAGACAATTTGCATTCTTCTGCATGAAAGCTGCGCATGGGACGCTCTTGGACTTTCCATCATGACAATGACCCTAAGCACAAGGCCAAGTTCACCCTCCAGTAGTTACAGCAGAAAAAGGTAAAGATTCTGGAGTGGCCATTACAGTCTCCTGACCTTCATATCATTGAGCCACTCTGGGGAGGTCTCAAACATGCAGTTCATGCAAGAGGATCAAAGACTTTGCATGGCCTAGTGTGGGGGCAGAGACAGCTGTCATCGCTGTCACAGGCGGCTGAGCTCTCCTCCCACACCGCCCCACTCAGCCTCCTGTGACAGATCAGGAGAGTGGCCGCTCGCTCAGGCTCCTGTGACAACTGTCAGGATGGAGAGCAGGTACAAGCACTCAGTGATCAGTGTAAATAATTGAGGACATAGTATGTTTACTGTGTCCCCAATTATGAATGATTGGGAAGTGATTTACATCACGTCCTGTTTATTCATAATTGTGGACATGGTTAACAAACTATATCCACAAGTTATGAATAAACAGGAACACTCAGTGTAGAGTATTCCTGTTCATTTATACCTGGGGCTGCAGAAAAAGCGATTAAGGACTCTTGTGTCCTCAATCTTTTTCTATTTTAAAAGGGAAATATCTGGGGTCTGTTTAGACTCCTAATATTTCACAGAAGCCCCCAATAGTAATGTAAAAAATTAAAAATATTGAATAAAAATAAAATATGAAAAGATTAAAAAGTTTATCAAAAATAAATAAAAATTTTAATATTTAGAATGCTATTGTCTTTAGAAAACAGAACCAGATTCTGTCTTCTTCTCTCCCTTTTGTTCTGACACAGCCCTGGGCCAAGTGATTGAAAAGCATTTTGTTTTGTGAAGTGGAATAGTGCTGGATTTCACTGAAGTCATACCTCTAGGTAGACGGGTAGTCATCCGTGTGGAGAAGTAAGCTTAGGAAACGGTGAAAGGAGGCATAAACATGGCTTGACTTAAACTGAGGAGCTTACACAGCTTGTGAGAAGGCAAATACCAACATTAGCTCTTAGTTGGAAGAGCTCTGTATCTTCCAACAGACTTCTAGAGGAGAGGCCTGCAGCCTACTAATACAGTTTATTTTTTAGAAACTGAGTTGTTCCAATTGCAGTAGCCGTACACAACAGATAAAAAGTTAATTTATCTAGTTAATTTATTTAGTAACATTAATTTAAAACGTTTTACATTATTTTGTGAATGTGTTAATACCACAATGGTACTTAATAGGCTATAGTGCCTGCAAAACACCCGGTGCCTGGGATTTGTCGAGCCCTGCTGTAACCCTTGTCATTGTGCTTGTTGCCATTAAGTTTTACTTTTCTATAGGACGTGCAATCATTAGATTCATTTATACTCATATGTTATACATGAAGGATCAAAAGTCTGTATAGGCTTAGATTTTTTTGGGACTTGTTAATGTCCTGATTTTAGCTAGGCAACTTAGAAAAACATTGCCATTGTTCCATAGGCTTTTTCTTTTGCATTCTCTTCTTGTTTTTATGTGCACTGTGTTGGACTGAGAACAACAGAGACCTAATTGGCCAACAGTGGTGCACCGCTACGCCAGTCTGAGAGGTACAGGAGGTTGATATCAAGACATTTTGAGGTGGTACTTTCATACAGAAATATATTTAATGGGGGAAAAAATAAATAAAAAAAATGTTAGTTTATCTAAAGCCCTTATATTTTAGTCTTTTTGTGGCAGTAATCTAAAAAAACAACAAATTATCTTTCTTGTAAAGAAAAAGGAGTAAAAGAGTTGTATACTTCGAATAGCCAGTTTTCTTTCTGAGTGCTATGACAGTACACAAAATCATTTAAAGGGTATGTCCAGCCAAAACATTTTGGAGATTTACCCTCACTTTCTGTCATGCTGACAACATTTTAACAGACAGGAAGTGAGAGGAACTTTTCCTGACAGCCATAACCCAATGCAGGTCCCTCCTCCTCTTCAGTCGCTGATTATTAAGACCTCTGGTGTCCTAACAGCTTGGGATGGGATGTGAATACCGATATCTGTGCCGTGTGCCCCAATTTCAGGAAGCCAGGGGGGCACGATTGCCTGGGAAGCTGGTGTTCTATCGAAAGAAAAACGGCTTCACTTCCCAAGGCTGCCTGGCTTCCAATCAGGAAGCCGGGTGGCGGGTCCTAAGGTGCTTCCTGGCTCCGTGATTGGTGAGGAAGCCAGGCTGCCTAGCAACAAGTGAAGCCAGCTTCCTAGCCAATCAGAAAGCTGGGCGGCACGTCATGACCTGCCTACCTACCAGCCAGCTTCACTTGTTGCTAGCCAGCCTGGCTTCCTGACCAATCAGGGAGGCGGGTCATGATATGGCACCTGGCTTCCTGATTGGTTAGGAAGCCAGGCTGCCTAGCAACAAGTGAAGACTGCTTCCTGAATGGAACAGAAGCTGGCTCCATGCGCCCTCCACAAAGCCGCTCAGACAGAGATTTACCTCTGTCTGGAAGTTCCGGTATCGGAGGTAAGTATCAGAGCATTTGGGCGAGTACGAGTACTCACCCAAATACTCTGTATTGGTACCGATACTAGTATCGGCGCATCCCTACTAACAACCAATGAAGTCCAGTTTCCTTGGCAGCACACCGAATGGCACTGCCAATAGGTGTCGCAGTGTATGGCCTTAGAGGGGTTACCCTGCCAACAGGGGCGTGTGGAGGTGGTTCTACGGAACGTTTCCTGATAGACCTGCCTTTTATCCAATCAGCATGCAGTGAGAAGATTAAGCGAGCAGATGTGATACATTATTTTGTTGTCAAGGAGCTTGTTAGCAATGAGTGACCAGAAGGTGGCCCCATGGGGGTCGGAGTGGCCTGGACTCCGAGGGCTGTGCTGCTTCAGGTCAGATCTACTATTTTGTTCATTATTTGCTCACCATTTCCTTGCGTCTCTTCCAGGGTAACAGGTGTGGGATATGTGACCCTGGTTATCATGAACACAAATCATACATTCAGTCAAGTATGGCTAAAGACAAAACTTTTTTAGTTTTAGCTAGAATAAGGAAGGGATAATACCCATGACAGGTTTTATTTTTTGTTCTCAGTATCCCACGGGATGTCACGGGAATATGTTTCCCTATTGGAGGATTCCACCTCTATTACTGTTCCAGTGACAAGTAAAATTTTAGAATTTTCACTCACTTTCATTTTTCCTGATTTAAGGGCTCGTATCCATCATATGCTTTAGGCTGTGCTTGTCCCAATGCAGTTCTAACACAGACAAGACACATTTCTTTGTGTCCTATGTGTTCAGTTCACGCAACGCTCCTAACAACCAATGATGTAATCTGTGTCCCCGCCTTAGCATTACAGGAGGATGGAAGAGTATGATCTTGGACTGAGTGACTGTTCTGTCCGGACAGGGATTTGGATCTTTGCTCTATGAAAATGTTACTCATCAGACCTCCTTGAATTTGAATTCCATACTTCTGATATATAGTTTGACTTACTCTGCATCACCCCATTCTATACACCTTGCAGTGTGTGACATACTCCAGACTGTGCTATTCTGTATACTGTTGCAGTACAGTACGTGCTTCCCACTGCTATGCTTCATACCAATAATCATCATAGTATTGGCATATTAATAGGAGCAATTTGTACCGCTTACATATTCCATCCTATTCAGTAAAAAGTTTGTTTGCTAGTTTACATTTCAAAAGTTTAAAAATAAGAGTACAGGTTCACTTTAATAATTTACAATTAAGAATAAGAACTCTTTATTAAGTAATTTTATGTTTATTTACGTCCCCTGGTTTATGTGTAAGTTATGAAGTTGTTCTTTGAAATAAGACCATACACCAAAAGACTACAGTTTATTCAACTTATTATTCATCAATGAAAATAGTGTTTCACACCTCTCAACATGCTAGGATGGGAAGATGGATACGTTTTCATTGCAAATATATTTAACAAAAAAATACAAATTGCCTAAACACAGTGAGTTTTTCATCACTTTTTTAATTTTCCTAATAGCTAAATTTAAAGTATGCAGGATTTGGAAATTGGATCTACAATTTTTATAATATCATAAACATTTTTATTTGTTAAACAGATACATTTTTATACAGATCCCTAGATCAAGTCTATATACTAAATGGTCCACTGTATAATAACAGCCAAAACGGTCACCTTATCCCACAGAAATAACACTGGAAGTACTATATTGCATATACATAATAGAGGGAATAAGCAATATATTAAAGGAGAACTATGAGGTGAGTGCTTTTCACTCACCTCATAGTTCTAGCCGACCTGTGACAATGAGACTGTCACAGGTCGGCTCAGTAGATCGGGAGGTGAGCGAACACATGCCGGTGTTCGCTCACTTCTCCATCCTGTCACGGCTCTCTACCGTGACAGGGGAAGGGATGGATTCCCCCCTCCCCGCTCCGATCCGCCAGCGCTGACTGGCGGAACGGACGGGGGAGGGGGCGGGTACAGCTGGCTCTGCCTCTAGATAGGCAGAGCCAGCTGTCACTCACGCAGCTGGGCGGATCTCGACATCGATATCGGGATCCGCTGCAGCGTCTCAGTATACCGCGAGCTGTAGCTCGCGGTATACTGAGCTTAGGGTGACGGGAGGACGCTAGTTTGTGTCCTCCCGTTAACCTAAGGAGAACTAAGGGGAAAAGCCCTGACCCCATAGTTCTCCTTTAAACCACAAGGTAGTAATTTATAACTAAACCACACTACAAATACATGAAATTATCAAATATCTGCAATTCATTTCCTCCACACAATTCATGCAAGTCTTCTCCAGCACATCCCAAAGATTTTCAGTGGGGTTAAGGTACACTTTAAGATCCATGAAATTAGAATCAAGTTTTCCAGATTCGGTAACAATGATTAGAACATCTTTAGGGTACATACAAGTGGACCCTGTCCTACAGAAACATCAGATATCTAGGGTATGATGCTCTTTTTTTCTATTGATGTGTATGCAGAGCTCAAATATCTCTCATAGACATCTGCGACCTTCTTTCTAAAGGGCCTTCGAGTCTGACCAGAGATTTAAAAGATTGCCGAATTATTTGAAATCAACAATTCTATTGTAAGTAAAATTATCTAAAAGTGGTGTAGATTTCAAACAACTCTGTCCAGAACTGGCTGGGCCCAGAATATGCAACCTAAGAGCTCGCCATTTATTGCTAAAATAAGTCTTTAAAAAAACCTTAAAGGACAAAATTGTTTACCTTATTATTGTGCCTTTAATAAGAACTGTCTATGGTGCATGAGCGCACCCAATTCCATTCCAGCACTGGAAAATTTAAATGGTATTTAAATCTGATTAGTTGTACTTTTAAAGGAGTGCTTTTCACTCACCTCATAGTTCTAGCCGACCTGTAACAATGAGACTGTCACAGGTCGGCTCAGTAGATCGGGAGGTGAGCGAACACATACCGGCGTTCGCTCCACTTCTCGATCCTGTTACGGCTCTGTCGAGACGGGAGGGACTGGATTCCCCACTTCGATCCTTCAGCGCTGACTGTCGGAACGGGAGGGGGCGGGTACAGCTGGCTCTGCCTCCTAGATAGGCAGAGCCAGCTGTCACTCACGCAGCTGGGAGGATCCAGACATAATTGTCGGGATCCGCTTCAGCTGCGGTGTCTCAGTATACCTTCAGCTGTAGCTCGCGGTATACCGAGCTTAGGGTGACGGGAGGACGCTAGTTTGTGTCCTCCCGTTACCCTAAGGAGAACTATGGGGAAAAGCCCTAACCCCATAGTTCTCCTTTTTAAAGGCCTATTCAGACGATGTGATTTGTTAACTCATTTGCAAAATCACTGCGTTTTATCATCCATTAAAGTGGACCTTTTAGCAAAAAATGTACCTCCTGTTATCACCTTCCTTCCCCTTCCTATTGCACATCTGCAGATAGTTTCTTTATTTTTGTGAAAGTAAATACCATTTTTATCTTTGACAAAAGTGCAGCCTCCCACTTCCTGTCCTCGCCTAGGTGAGGTGATGTAGTGATTGGCTGCCTGCAGCCACCCGGAATATGCATATTGTACATCCCAGGAGGCTGTGTTTCAGTATGAGCTGAAGTATTGCAGTATTTTGACCTTGCATGCAAGTCAAGGTCTGACTGGCTGCATTTAGGTTTTGC
Source organism: Nanorana parkeri (assembly GCF_000935625.1). Classification (NCBI taxonomy): domain Eukaryota; kingdom Metazoa; phylum Chordata; class Amphibia; order Anura; family Dicroglossidae; genus Nanorana; species Nanorana parkeri. The sequence continues at coordinate 675,643 of NW_017306372.1, forward strand.
ATAGGTAGGTGGAAGGTCCTCTTTAAGGTGTGCTGTATTTAGGCAATTCATTCAGTTTAAGTGGGCTATTAGCGCACATTAATGTACTAAAAACAGAAGTTAATCTTTTTCTTGTGAGTGTAAGTGTAAATGGGCCCTAAAAGTTCATGTTTCAGTTACTTTGAGGATTAATGTAAATCCAAGATACTATTTGCAGCTACTAGCTGTCAAACACAGCTGTCACTGACAGCTCTGGTCCTTTCTAATGATGATAAAGTAATAACAGTGGTTCACGATCATGTGATCACTATGCCAGCTATAACGTAGTGATCACATGCAGTATGAAGGCTTCATGTAGAAAATAAACAAAGCTTTCAGCCTGTGGATGCAACTACAGCCTGAAGATGGCAATATTTCTCTGTTTAATACTGTAATGGTCAGATACAATTACAGTATTAAAAGTACTGCTTTGCCTACTAAAACATTAAGGCATTGGTCCATACCTATAAAAAATCCTGTAGATTGATAATGGAATTATATGGACAGTAAATAAATTCAGGAGCTGAGGAGCATAGAAAAATCTACACTGGACAGAACATTTATAAGTCACCCCTTCTGGTCTTGCCATGACGGTCCTTGTTCAGGCAATATTCTGTGTCTCCTAATTGTGCTCCTGCATCCTTACCCTGTCACCTGACACTTCCGGTGTCACCATCAGCAAACCCCCCATGAGAAAAGCCATGAAGCCATTGCTGAGGTGCATGCATATAGAAAGGATGTGGCTGCACAGGGAGATCAGCAGCACTGAGGTGAAACAAAGGGTGAAAAAATGTGAAAGCAAAAAACTGTTGTCTGATTCCCAGTGCTTTAGCAATCTTCTACTATGTTAATCATCTAGAACAAAACAAAACAAAAAAGATAACTATGAATGAAAAGGAGATGTGGAGATTTCATTTCTGGGTACTGTCCCTCACAAAAGCAAGACATTTTGGAGCTGCAGAGTTTTCATGTCCATTTAAATATTGGTTTCTGCGTTCTGAAGACCAGTAACAGCAACATGATTGCTGAACCTGGATATATACGCTTGTTTCATGCCGCTGGGTGAAACGGTTAAAACATTTCTCATCTATTTCACTCAGAAATATTGCTGTTTTTGTCTCAATCAGTCGTGTGAGGAAAAATTGCCTCCTGACTGCATTTGTTCCAATTTTTCATAAATGGATACGTTGGCAAATCTGCTCCATAGCAAACATTCATATAGAACATGTACTGTAAGCTTTGCAGGAAAGAAAATCAAGCCGTGAATGAAGACTTTGCACAGTAGTTGCTTCAGATTCTGTTAGCTTGGTAAGGGTTAACATAAAGTGGCACAGCAAGCGTGTGCAGGATATTTTATTGAAGAAAACACTTCTGGCAGATGAATTCTCCTGGGAAACACAAAGGCTGTAATGTGATTTGACCATGCCAACATAATAAAGGGCCCGTATCAGTAGTGCAAAACAAGAGTATGGAGTGATAGTATTATGGAGTGATAGTATATGTATGTGTGCATGGGACGCATATACATTTTATGGGATCCCTCAGGGCTCTATCTCTGATCAGGAGCACCTGGACATGTAAGATTTTCTAAGGAAGTCATCTGCTCCTCTGTATGTTTGATACATTTTAAAGAATTGCTCTAGCCTTCTAAAGTTTTCTGAAATATCAGCATTCCTTTAGGGCTTGTATACACAGGCATCCAGATCCTGCGTGGCACTTGGAAGTTTTCTGTCTGGCATTCAAATGACAGAGGGGCCTGCTGGAGGAGACGTGTTAATGAACTGGCCTGCAGCATCTGCAAGGCCTTAACACTGCAGGCAACATCCTTTATAGATGTGTTTTAGTTAAAGCAGAAGCAGCATTGCACTGAATGCTGGCAATGTTGCTGTGGGTTTTTTTTTTTGCCCCATCCACCTTTTCAAGTCCATGTCAAGGGGTGGTTTTCTAAGCTCTGTTTTTGTATTGAGCCATTCAGTTCAATATTCTCTCTCTCCCGCTTTTGCCACAGAAACAGCCCTGACCCAATCGAGGCATGGACTCCACTAGACCTCTGAAGGTATGCTCTGGTATCTGTGCACCAAGCCATCAGTAGCAGATCCTTTAAGTCCTGTAAGTTGCGAGGTGGGGCCTTCTTGAATCAGACTTGTGTTTCCCGCATATCCAACAGATGCTCAATTGGATTAAGAACTGTAGAATTTGGAGGCCAACTCAACACCTCAAACTGGTTATGTTCCAAAAACCAGAATGGCAGGGCGCATTATCCTACTGAAAGAGGCCACTGCCATCAGGAAATATTGTTTCCATGAAGGGGTGTACTTGATCAGCAACAATGTTTAGGCAGGTGGTACGTGTCAAAGTAACATCCTCGTGAATGGCAGGACCCAAGGTTTTCCAGCGCAACATTGCCCAAAGCATCACAATGCCTCCGCCAGCTTGCCTTTTCCCCATAGTGTATCTTGGTGCCATTTCTTCCCCAGGTAGTAATACACAGGCAACCAGCCATCCACATGATGTAAAAGAAAACACGATTCACCTTCTTTCATTGCTCCGTGGTCCAGTTCTGATGGTCACGTGCCCATTGTAGGTGCTTTTTGTGGTGGCTACGCAGCCCCAATACACAACAAACTGCAATGCACTGTGTGTTCAGACACCTTTCTTTCAGAACTGCGTCAACTTACTTTGGTGGTCAATGAAAAGATAGCGGCTTTCATTGGTGATCAGTGGTAAAAACCACCTTTACAATGGTGCATGCGTGGCTCAGCGTAGAGACAAAAAAATTGCTGTATGGCAGCATGAAGCTTTTTATGGCAGAAGAGACGTACACAGGCTTTTTTTTTTTTACCTGTGTAAAGTTTACAAGTTGTGCATTTTAAACTCACCTCCAATGAAAATGGAATGCACATGAAAGAAAGCTGCATTTGCCTATCAACACAAGCCCAAAGCCTGTCAACACAACAAGGGGTGGAAGGACCGGACTCTGAGGATCATGCAAAGTTAACTTTATTTTCCTCCCCAGACAAAAACGAACGATTAACCCTACTGCAAGGGTTATTAAAATGTTTGCCCAGAGTTCTTTAAGATCATCCCATATAATTAGCCTAATTTGTTCTAGCAAATGGTCTTACTCTAAAAAAAAAATTTTTATTCTATATATTTTTTTTAATTTAATAGAAAAGTGCAGAATTCACTTGACAAAGAAAATAGAACCATGTTAATAGGTTAGTACTAGAGCCCTCTAGTGTGAAGCTGTGCTTAATATTACTATAATACTGCAACATGTATAACAACTCTATACAAAATAAAAGTAATGTATTGTGAAAATGGTTATTTTACAGGTGTTATTCATTGTTGCCGATATATTTGAACAGGCTGCAAATTTGTGTTTGTTCAGTTTGAAGGTCTTAAAATAGTAATTATAAAATACATGCATATATTTCTAAAATGCTTGCCAAATATCCCCTTCAAAATAATAAAATATTTTTTTTATTGAGGATGTGTAGTCATTATTTGCAGAAAGTTAAACTACTGAAGCCCCATAGCACAGCCTGGTGGCCAAGAAGAGTGTTTTACAAAGTACAGAAAAAGTATTTTATGTTTATATAAAATCTTTAGTTTGTACTACACTAATGAAAACATTAAAATGTAATATACAACAAATTGGTGCCATAAATGATACAAAAGCATACTTTGATTTACATTATGCCACTTTATTTTAAATAAATACATCTGAAACAAAGAAACCGAGTGCCGCACTGTATACATGCTGATTAGGCACAGTCATACAAGGCAGAAGCACACCAATCATAAGGTAACAGAGAATCTTAGTGTGTGTGTATATATAAAATTTGCACATTTTAGCTTTCGAATAAAAAGTTGGAGCATCAGTTATGAGTAGGTTGTTAAGTGTTGACTTATGACAGCAGGCTTGCTATCATGTACACTTTGGATTCCTGGTGCAATCTGTAAATGTATTAATGGACAGGTTTTCTTTAAAGGAGAACTATGAGGTGAGTGCTTTTCACTCCCCTCATAGTTCTAGCCGACCTGTGACAATGAAACTGTCACAGGTCGGCTCAGTAGATCGAGAAGTGAGCGAACACATACCGGCGTTCGCTCACTTCTTGATCCTCTCACGGCTCTCTGCCGTGACAGGGGAGGAACTGGATTCCGCCCTCCCCGCTCCGATCCTCAAGCGCTGACTGGGGAGGGGGCAGGTGCAGCTGGCTCTGCCTCTAGATAGGCAGAGCCAGCTGTCACTCACGCAGCTGGGCGGATTCAGACATAATTGTCGGGATGCGCTTCAGCTGCGGCGTCTCAGTATACTGCGAGCTATAGCTCGCGGAATACTGCGGCGTCTCAGTATACCGCAAGCTAGTTTGTGTCCTCCCGTTACACTAAGGAGAACTATGGGGAAAAGCCCTAACCCCATAGTTCTCCTTTAGGTTTTCTGCTACCCAGTACATTAGAGATCTTTGATTCCTTCAGAGTCCTTCTTTCTAGGCAGTACTGTCAAACAAAACAATGATGATCAGAAATTATTAAAATAGCCATCGGTCATTTCACCCAAGAATGTTATCAGCCATACCCAATTCACCTATGTGAACTACAGAACACATCTCCCATATGCTATGAAGATAAGGAGAGGGGGAGGTGTTCTGTTATACAAACACACAGGGGTGTTGCTAGGAACTACATGGGAAGTCTTAATGCTGTGTGTCATGGTGAAGAAAGGGTGTGACTAAATTGTCTTACTACTTAACTCAGAGTGAAGGCGTCAGGAGTACAAAACTAGGAGTCAGGCGTGTATAACGCAAAGAGTGCAGGGGTCAGGAGTGTGTAATGCATAGAGTGCAGTGATAGGTAATGCACAAAGTGCAGAGGTCAGTGGTACATAGCACACAGTGTAAGGGTCTGAAGTATGTAATCTACAGAGTGCAGGGGTCAGTGGTACATAATGCACAGAGAACAGGAATCAGAGGTATGCAATGCAGTGTCAGGGAAGTGTAACACATAGAGTGCAGGGGTATGGGGCAAAACAAAATTCTCCCCAAACAAACATGCAAAAAGACCCCCATCCTCGTACAAATCTTCCCCTTCTGCTAAAATCCCCCCTCCCAGCACAAATCTTTGTCTCCACCTAAATTCCTCCTCTCAATGCAAATTTTCTCCTCCCAGCACAAGTCCTCAACCACCCCCCAAAATCTCTCCTCACAGCACAAATCTCTGCCCCATCTCCTTATGGCTTCCAGCCTAATACGCCCCCCCTCCCCCCCCAGCCTCCCTGAACTTTCCACACCTTGCCTGGCACTAGCGACACCCCTGCTAACACACTTTATTCTTCATGTATTGCTAGATTTATTTGCAGGCTCTTTGACATTTGTCAAACACAGAATCTTTTTATAAAGTTGTACCTGTAATTTCCGCCCGGCCAATTATCACATATAACTTTTAGCAGGTCAGTTTGCACCATGGTGGACGTTCCCAACACTTTACTGGTGACAATCACTCTTAAGTATTTCTTATTAACTCAACAAAAGGCAATCTGAAATCAATATTTCGCATTAGAATACAATGTTTTGCAAAGACTTGGAAATGCATTTGCAGAGATTTGTATGGATTGATTTCCAATTTTTCTATCACTGCTTAGGCAAAGAGTTTTCTTTTAACACCGTTAAAATCCCAACAATATATTGCAGCAGAATTTCACATTGGAGGTGTAAATGGATTTCCTGAAAGTTCCAGAGTATGCAGGGCAGAGAAGGAAGCCTCTTTGCACCGACACAGTTGCTGTTGGAAAGCTCAGCTTTGCAAATGACTTAAACTGTGATGGTGATGACCTTGCTTTGAAAAGGACAGATAATCATTTACTGAAGGAAGTGTGTGCCTTTGCTGATTGCACATGTGTCAGTTGTCTGCTGTAGTTTTGTTCTGCTGGATGCACATAGTGCAATCTGATAAGTAAGGCTGATTGTGTCAGTGAATAGACAAATGTAGGAGGCCAAATCAAACAGAACTGGACTGTTTGTGAAAGGTGCATGACAATTTGATATAACTATCGGAAATGTGCTTGTTCATGTGGTACTTACAACCAATTACAATGAATGTGGAGCAGACAAACTATGGGGTCAGTGCTGGGCCACTAGAGTGTAGACTCTATACTTAAAATGGAGGCTGACCGCTACTAAAATTGCTAGTGGTCTGACCCTTATGCTACCTTAGTAGTTTTAGTACTTCGATTTAGAGACCTAAAGTGAGAAATTATAACTAAACGCTGCTTTTCCTGATCTGCAAGCTTGTTGCTGGGACTTGGAATTCAGGACTTCCTTTCTAACCCAGGAATCAACAGACCTGGCGGGGGGTGAAAGAATGGGAGATGCTTGCAGCTGGGGGGGAGAGGAGGGGGGGGGGCAGTTAAGGCTGAACTCTATGCAAATATAACAGACACAAATTCTAGGGATGCACCGATACCTCGGTACAAGTATAGATACTTTTCAAGCTCCAAGACTAGACTAGAGAAAAATGTAAAAGTTAGGAGGCAGCTGTCATTTGTAAGGAGCACACGGAGCTCCTGGGATTTGTACATCTCTGTTTTAATGTATGATTATGTTTTTATAAATATATATAAAGAGATGCACAGATACCAGTTTTTCAAGTACAAGAACTGATACATTTATGTTTATTGTCATGTGACAGTTTTTCTAAAACAATACAGACTAATGATTTCAGGACAGTGGTGGAGCACCAGAGCCAGGTCCCAGCTGCAACCGCTGCAACCCTGATAGTTCTCATGAAAATGCCAAGTATCGGCACTGGTATCTGAAAAGTATCGGTGCATCCCTAACAAATTCCCATAGCTCTCTAGTCATTCATACATAGTTAATTAGCATTTTATTAGGGATGCACCGATATATCGGCTGCCGAAACATATCGGCCGAAAATGGCACTTTTAGCATAATGCCGAGCCATGTTTCGGCCAATACATCGGCGCATCCCTGGTTTCTTTCCTCCCCGCTGGGTGCTGCTCTGTGTTCCAGTGGGGAGAAAAGAAAGTGACAGCCGGCCGAGTACTGCAGGACGAGAGCGCTGTGAGCGGCCGGCGTCTCTCCTCCGACACCGCTCAGCCACCTATCACAGTCCGGCAGAGCGGTGTGTGGGTGGAGAGTTTGTAGATAATTGAGGACCTGGCATGTTAACTATATCCTCAATTATGAATGAATGGGAGTGATCTGCATCACCTCATGTTCATTCATAGTTGTAGGTATAGTAAACATACCATGTCCTCATGTTATCAATGAACAGGAACACTGATTCCTGTTCATTGATAACAGGGGATACAGAAAAAGAGATGGGGGACTTTGTGTCCTAAATCTCTTTTTCTATTTAAAAGGGAAACATCAGTGGTCTGTTTAGACCCCCAATATTTCCCCAAAGCCCCTAAAAGCAATGTCAAAAATAAAAATATTTAATAAAAAATGAATTAAAAAAATATAAAACAAATTAAAAAGTTTATAAAAAATAAATACAAATAAAATATTTAAAAAAAATTAAAATAAAAAAAACATTTTTGGTTTCGGCCTGACAATTTTTTTTATTTCGGTTTCGTTTTGTTTTTAAAATTTCCTTTTCGGTGCACCTCTAATTTTTTTTGCCTTCATGTTTGGATGCCTTCATGTTTGGATGTCAGTCTAGAGGAGTGGACATTTCTAGACAGACATGATTTGCATGCAGACTGCCCTAAGGCATGCCCACGTTGATCATGTGATGCACGATTGAAAGAACTGAAATTCAATAAATGAAAGGGGCAGACCAGGGACAGTCAGGCTGTGGAGGAAAGAACTAGATGATTCTGGATATTCTCCAGCCATGAAATGAGGTGGGCTTTATCTTCTGCTGTGTCTAATGCATAAATCATAATAAGCTATTTCAGTACAAGAAAGAAGCCTGTACAACAGTGCAAGACTGAAGGTAAGATTGGAGGTTAGCTTTAAGCCTGGAGCATGGTAGCCATTCTTCTGTATGAAAATGCCCAGCAGATGCATAATCTTTCAAGGACTGTTGGAATGCTTCATGATATGAACATTTCCTGCCAGGGAGTTGGAATTTGCAATGCCCATGATTGAGGCAGTTGATATGCTTATAACTCTAAAATAAAAGAAGGTATTGTTGGTCATCACTATCATTCTATGAAATTATACTTATCTTTTAAAGTCCAGCAATGCAAGCACTGTCCTTCATAGCAAAGTAGCACAGTTATTGTTTCTACCCCATCCACTGAAATCTGAACTTGACTGGTTGATCCTACTTTCCTGCAAGTGATGTATTCTCATTAGGCCCTTTTCAGAACTTGGGCTGACCAGGAGGGCATCTATGCATTCGGTGCGGATCAGATATCACAGCTGTGACATCCTTGTCCATCCACGCTTTTCCTCCATCTTGCGATGTTGGTCTACGGGGAATCGGGTGTAAACAGACTTGTTGTTTACATCAGATTACCCCGGATTCAGCACGATCAGGTCTGTCAAATGGAACACTGTTCCATTTGTGTTTCTGGAACTGGCCGGAGTTGGGCTCAACTGGATATAAATGGATGCCCGTCCACTAGCATTGGGCATACGTTTTTCAGGCGGATCGGATCCAACCGACAGTGTGAAAGACATGCAAGGTAATCTGCCAATTTCTTATAACAACAATCGCTTTTCCAGTGAATTGGACCACCTGTGTGAAAGAGGCAAACATGGCCAGTAATGCAAACGTGTTTGCTGGATTGGCCACACTGCTCAAATACTTGGAGTAGAATTGCTTCTCTGTAGATGTATAGGCAAGCAACATTTTCAGTGCATTATCATTTGTGCACTGATTGTGATGGGATATGTATTGGTTTTAGTGTTTGTAACATGACTTGGTTTTCTTGTTTATAGTTCAGACTTATCCATTGCATTCAGAAGTGCAGTAAAAAGAACACTGAGAGCTTGAAAAGTGCAGTGACTCAATCCAGCCAGTTAGATCAATCCTATTATAAGGCTATAGCAATGAGAAGTGAATCTTCATTAGTTGCAGTTAAAGGAGAACTATGGGGTGAGTAAATTACACTCATCCCCATAGTTAGAGCCGACGTGTGACATTGAAACTGTCACACGTCGGCTCTATTGATGTGGAAGTGAGGAAAAACATACCGCTGATCTGTTCACTTCCCTATCATCTCCCTGCTGAGAGCAGTCCCTGCTCCCCACAGGCATTCCCCCCTCTGATCTACTAGTGCTGACTGGAGGGACGGATGTGGGAGGGAGCGGGCACAGCTGGTTCTGCCTCTAGATAGGCAGAGCCCGCTGTCAATCAGGCAGCTGGGTGGATCTCAACAGTATTGTCTGGATGTTCCGGCTGCTGCACTGCCAGCATATAGCAGGCAATAACCCACTATATGCTGAGTTTTGGGTCACAGAAGGACACAGTTTATGTTCTTCTGTGACCCTGAGGAGAACTATGGGGGGAAAAAAACATTGCTCAGTTCTCCTTTTAAGTGCACTTTTTAAATTGTTGTTTGAATTACTCAGTCGACCTCAGTTTAACTATGACTCTGTTAAGGTTCTTGTTGTGCCTTAAAGTAGTTGTCCCAGCAAATACTATCCTGTTATAACATCAGCATTGTAATAAAAATACATACAAAGAGTTGTTTTCGATAATACAATTAAAGCTTACTTGAAAAAATCCCTTTTTATGTAGCGAGTGCTGCCTTCCGTCTATCCATCACTTTCAACATCTTCCTGGGATCCCAGTGTGCTTTGCATCTCATTCCCTGCTGCTTTATATAGTGTAATCGATTTTTCAAGACTACATATCCCATCATGGATTACTTCCAGCAAGCAATGATAATATTACATTGTTCAGATGTTGAGTTGTAGTTCAGAAGGTGGGCTCTGTGAGTAACACAAGGAAGTGCATATTCACAAGCCTAAGTGAAATTTTGTCAGTGCATTGAGGAAGTACATGCTGTGAAGATCTTCAATAAGTAAGTTTACAAATTTCCAGTTCAATATGGTTATTAGGAGTGGGATAGAACTTATGGAAATTCAATATAGAAATACATATTTAATTGTGGTTTTTGACCATAGATACCCTTTAAGATCTAGCTGAGCCGGCAGTTGTGAAGCTTTTTGTTCTGGAACTAAACCTTATCCTTCCAGAATCCCTTTTCTGCCTTTCTTTTATTTGTTCCTTTCTGTTCGTGTCAACTCCTGCTGGATTTCTTCCACTTCAGAGTGCTGTATCACCTTTTATTAAATGCAGCATTTGCTATACATTGTGAACAGTCTTCTGTTGTGTTTTGTTTCTTTTTGTCCTCCTGCTAATGTTTTCATAAGTAGAAAATATAGGTGTGAGATATCAGAAAGATCTGACACCCACCACAGATTAGACAATTTTATATGATTATGATGAAAATGGGAGCTGTACCATATGCAGTAGAAGTAGTGCCCGACCCCCCACCCCCCAAAAAAATAATTTTGATAATTAAAGGAGAACTATGAGGTGAGTGCTTTTCATAGTTCTAGCCAATGAAACTGTCACAGGTCGGCTCAGTAGATCGGGAGGTGAGCGAACACATACCGGGTTCGCTGACCTCTCGATTCTGTCACGGCTCTCTGCCGTGACAGGGGGAGGGGCTGGATTCCCCGCTCCGATCTGCCAGCGCTGACTGGCGGAACGGACGGGGGAGGGGGCGGGTACAGCTGGCTCTGCCTCTAGATAGGCAGAGCCAGCTGTCACTCACGCAGCTGGGCGGATCCCGTCATCTAAGTCGGGATCCGCTCCGGCTGCGGCGTCTCAGTATACCGCGAGCTGTAGCTCGCGGTATACTGAGCTTAGGGTAACGGGAGAACGCTAGTTTGTGTCCTCCCGTTACCCTAAGGAGAACTATGGGGAAAAACACTGACCCCATAGTTCTCCTTTAAAGAGAGTAAAATTAGAGGACAGGCTAACAGTGTAACCAAATACAAACCTAGAGGTTCAATCACATGTGTGGCATTTAACTCCATGCTAACTTGGAGAATACATTATAATTGGGCAAGCATACTATGATGAGCAGGTGTATTCACTAGGTGATAACTGATATTAGTCATTCTGTAGCTGTTGCTGACACGTTAGTCTGTTCATAGCTATAATGGAAATTGTGACTTAAGCCAGCATGGCTGCTGTGCAGTCAACCATCTCCCATCATCTGCATCTTCTTATAGGTTTGCAAATATGATGAATGGCGCTTTGGCCAGTAGGAAGAGACAAGCTACACAGTGACTACACAGAATGTGGTTACAATTTCCATTGCAGAGCACAGAGTTCTGGCTTTGCAAAGAAGCGGATTATGAATGCAAAACTTGGTGTTGCATGCTATCTAGACCAGAAGACAGCTTTGTGGGTTTTCTTACCCCATTATATTATCCTCTAATCTGGGCAGCAGGCAACACCAGGTTCGTGAATAAGTATTCCGCTTCTTTGCAAAGCGCAAACTCTGTGTGGAAATTTGTGAACACAGTTTGTATGGTCACCGTGTAGTCCGTCCCATCTCACTGCCTATGACAACCTATGGGTCAAAGAACCATCCGTTATATATGCAAACCAATAGAAAGGTTCAGATTATGGAAAGGGGTTGATTACACAGCAACCATGCATGCTGAAGTCACTATTTCCATTATAGAATAATCACAGCAGATGATTGTCAAGCTGGTACAATGAATATTCCCCTATGGAGAGAGTGTACTCAGTCTCTAAAGTAGAGTATACATGGGTAAATTTGCGAATGAACGTTCATATGAAAAATCTTGTTGGAATGTCCGATAATACCATTAGAGACTTGGCAATTGTTCGAAATTCGAAATGGATTTTTGTTTGAATTTAACATTTAATTTTGGAAGGAATGGAATTTCCTGAATGAAAACCACATTCACTGTTAGAATTTCCTTCGATCGGGAAAAGTTTTGTAACATGCTCCTTTACATTTTGTTGTCACTGTGGTCACAATTGATCATCAATTTGACCCCATCAGTGATTAGAAAGTCAAAAAAACATTCTGAGATCAATTTTGTTTGTTCGTTAGTCTAATCGTACATACCCTACTTTAGACCTCTGCATTCTATAATGTATCCCAATGATGGGAGCATGATGTGTAAACCATATGTACTACTAGATTTCTCTTTTTCCCTGTAATGTTCATGGTATTAATCATTGTATACGAGCTATTTCACTTGCCAAATGATTTGTATTTTTGCTCATTTTGTCCTGAGAGTTACACAGCCCTGGGGCACAGCCAGGCAGGTGATGCCACTTGCAATTAGGGATTCATTCATATTTATTTCTCTACACCCAGCCTTGTAAGTGGCCAGTGAAAGAACAAAAGCAGACTGATGAGATCATCCCTCTGCTCTCCCCTCTTATCATCCGGTTCTTTGTCAACACATTTGCATGTAGCACACCTAAATGGATTCCAGTCTGAGTTCTTATTAGGGGGTTGCAAGAGGTTGATATCAAGTCGAATTCAGGTTCTTCCACTGTTCGCATTTTGTTTTTAATAATCCATTAACAAATACAAAAATTCAAAAACAGAAAAAGGTTTTATTGATAGTCTATAATTTATAGATCAGTGGATCAGTGAATAGGCGCAGCACCAGAGAGTGTTATTTCATTAGCATCCTAGAAGTCATGTATTTCCCTACATGCAGCTTTGGATTTCCCCAGAGTAATGTCTCACAAAAGCACTGGGTCTTTACTGCAGCTGGACAAGACTTCTTACAAAGCTTTGAACTCTTGGAGCTGTGTATAGCTTTATTTAATAGTTGTTCTGTTGCCTCTGTGGAAGAGTATGTGCACAGAACTGTGTGGCTCTGTTGCCTCCTGGGTACAGAAGAAATGCAGTCAGATGAAACACTCGCTACATACTTCTTAAATATTCATGTATCACTATTTCTACATTTAATTGACATGTTGTATCTTTTTTTTTAATTTAAAGATATATGAACTAGTTCACCCTGCAGGTTTTACAAACATGTGCATATACATTTTTGCTTAAAGCTCACCTGTCAAATAATGCAGAATTTGTTTTAACGCTAACAGCTCTGTTAGCTTCAAAGCACCACAGGGTGACTAATGACAGCTTTTATATAGCCTAAAAACCCTCCTTCATTCTCCCTGCCTCCTAAGCCTAGTTTTGACTTTTTATAGTAAGCGTTTGACTGCGGAGACAATTGGGATTGAATATGCTCACCCGCAGTTCCATTGTCCAGTAAGTGTACCTAATATATAGCTAAAAATGATGTTCTCATTGGATAAGGAAATAGAGGGTGAGGCTAATCCATGAACTCAATGAAGTTAAAATGGAACTATACTCCTTTCCAGTAATGAGGCGTCCATGAGCTCCATCACTGGCATCATCATCTTCACTTAGTCTTTTTCTTAATTCTGGCTCTTTGACCATCTTGATTGGTCGAGCCAGAATGACGTAACTCCCTCATTTACACATGGTAGTTCATATCCCGGCACCCAGCAGGTGCCAAGATTGTACACTGAGCTGCACATATACATTGCGAGAAAGATTGCCAAAGGCCTGGTAAGAGTCCTTTATTGCAGAAGAGACTTAGTATGTGCAATAAAAATGCCTATCTGGTCGAAAACTTTTAATTCGTAGGTAAAGTTCCACTTTAATGTAGCAGCAGATATCTTGTGGTTTAATGACCGGCTAACTTTACATATACATATATGTCTCTGCATGTTTTGCTAGCATGCATTAAAAGAGGTTCCTTAGGTAAAAGTCAAACCCACTGCATTTGCAGACTGAGGCCGCATCTCGACATAACTGCAATCAGTTCTTTAAAGAGCACTAGTCCCCTCTAATAACATTCTAAAATGGCTGCAGCAATAAAACACAGCCACCTAGTGGACCCTGAACATCTCAAACATCTTCTGTAGCACCTCTGTAGCCCCAAAACCTAAGGACTGTTATGCAAGTGTAAATACTGCCCAGCATTGTTGAAAACTGGCTTGCATCCTGTTGGCTCCCCACCATAGTGAGTTGACATGCTGACCAATAGAAAAGTGTGGGAGGGGATAGGCAAGTCCTCCAGAGCTTCAAGGTTGCATAGGGTGCTTCTGGTTGCATAGGATGCCCGAGGGGATGTGTTAAAGCTTGCAATGGTTAGAATTAGACATAATACCGTGTTTCCCCGAAAATAAGACACTGTCTTATATTTTTTTCCCCCAAAAAAAACACACTAGGTCTTATTTTCGGGGGATGTCTTATTTTTTTTATGTTTTAATGTCAGAAGTTCCCTGAGTGACTGAGGCTCAGTCACCTCATCTCACCTCACTCCAACCCCACTGGTCATGCCGCGCTGTGCCACTGCCTGCTGGGAAATGTAGTTTTCTGCCCAGCGGCAGCTCTCTAAGCAAAAGCCGAGGCAGACAGGTGTCTGCTGATTTCGGGACAAGGGCAACATGCGGGAGCTGCAGCGCGGCGGTCAGTCCCCGCCCTGTACTTTGGTTGCTCTCTGGGCTGCCCCCACCCCCAAATGACAGAATACCAGGGCCCTGGCTGCGCCCCCTCCCAGCCTTTCCTCGCCCTTCCTACGGCCCTGCCCGCGGTGTGGACAGTGCAGTAAAGTACATGCTACCGTACCACCGAACTAGGTCTTATTTTCGGGGTAGGTCTTATTTTCGGGGAAACACGGTAGCTGTCACAGGAGAGCAGATAGTTGTTGGTTTCAGCATTTTTTTTTTTTTATTTTTTTTTTTAGAGGACAGCCTTATCAAGAAAACTGGCTGTTAGGACCGGTGCTGCCATAGCTAGAGGTCTATGGTTTACTGTCGCAGAACCTCCCTTTAATAATCTGTTTTAGCACTGCAGAGATCTCAGACCATCAGCCCTCAGCTATTCTGTGGAGCTTAATGAACTGAACAGCCTCTGTCTGTAAGCATACTGCTACATGGAAGATTTTTAGTAGCTCATACACACCACCAAAATCACTAGTGATTTGTCTCCCAAGAGTTGTGATCAATTAAACCGATGGAGCAAATGGCCCCTAGTAGCAAGTTGCATGTAATGGCAGTCAATTGGCCACAACTGGAGCAATGTGTGATCACGGGTTATTAATTGCTATTATGTGCTTGTGGAGCTTACTCTATAGGGAGCCCTGTGTTCCTTTGGGCCGGTTCACACTGTTGTGTTGCCTTAACGCATAAATATTGAAAATGTGTTATCACGCCTTATTGCGCTTTTTATAATTGTTGTGCTGAGAAGCCTATTCATTGCAAATGGGCAGCAACACGCTAAAAATAGCACGTACTAGATTTTTGTAAATGCAATGCACCACAACGCCCAGAAAATTCACATCTTTGCACTGTTGTGTGTCACAGTGCACATGCGTTGCAGTCTGTTGGATTACTATTTAAAATGAATGGCACTGCACTACACACATTGCTGTGCATTTGTGGAAATGTAACTATTTTCTAGAAAAACTCTTTAAAAGCCAACTCCAGGGAAATGAAAGGTTTTCCTTTGCTGTGGGGCTGCCTCTGCAGCTTGCAGCTTAACTGCTTGTTTATGCCTAGAGGACAGGAAAAAGCTGTTTTACTTACCTGATCCCCGGTCACTCGGGGCTCTTCTCTTGTTCCCTTCGCTCTGGCTGCGGACTGTCCCTTGGAGTAGTTGCCTACAGTGCAATGCTATGAAGCCTGCATTGAACTTGATGACGTGTGGTCCTTAGACCACCAGAGCGAAGGGGATAAGAGGCTGCAGCGACTGGCTTAGCAGCCCAGAGGGAACGGGATCAGGTAAGTAAAAGAGTTTTTTCCTGTCCCTAGGCATAAATGAGTAGTCAAACTTTTCATTTCTCTGGAGTTGGACTTTAAGCTTAGCGCATTTCTCTGTCATACTTTATTACAGGTGGTTCAGTGACAAACCAGTACAGCAGGTGAAATGTTGTCTTTTGATCCACTTAACTGTACTTTTTGAACATCCAACAGTAGTTTCCTGTGTAGTCCATTTAGAATGTTATAAATTGGATTCATGCTATGTAATTGGTTTTGAAAACAAAAAACTAAACGGACTCGGGAGATTGTTAAGGGATAACATTACCTTTTTTACAATGTTTATGCAGCATTCCGCTCATGCCTCTGAGCTCACATCCTCCTAGCTTTGCTATATAATGAGTGATACATTATAACATTATCACAGGGGAGAGAGGCCAGAGGCTGCAGGAAGACATCATTCAGAGAAGGAACGTATACAGAGGGCAGGAACAAGTTATTCTATCATTTTTTTCACAAAGCCAGTTCATTCTGAGTTGCTGTTATTCAGAGCACTTCATCATTGTACTGATGACTGTGTAGAAAAGCCACCAGAATTGATTGACTGTTTGTGCCAGGGCTCCCTTTTTTGTACTCTAACTGTACTGTGCTATGAAATCACCAGCTGAAATATGTATGCTTCTATGTTTGCTTAAATTGTATCTATACCATGGTAATTATATTGCCTACCCCTCCCTAGCTGCTAAAATCTAGATTTTTGGTACTCTCCCTGCTACCCTTTTCACCCATCGGAGCCCTGTGTAAGCTCCAGGCCAGCCAGGTTGGAGCTAACATGGAGCTAAGGCGATTCAACCCCCACCCGCCCCCGCCCCGCCAC